>NW_027451066.1:2500-16530 GCF_964194025.1 Convolutriloba macropyga
AAGCCCTTTAAAATATGTTTAATTGCGCCATCTTCAAACACCGATAATGCGGTATGTGACTTTTTATTAATGAAAAAAAAACAAAAAAAGAAAGGGCAAAATTAAGTAATATTTTTTTATTTTTGAAAAAAAAATATTTCCAAAGTAATAAAGTAATGAAAGCTATTAGCTAACAAATGAAATAATTAAATAGGTTTGCTTAATCCTCCAAATGAAGTCACTGAGAACTGTTATTTTCCAGAGAACGTCGAATATGACAAAAACAACGTCAAATACTACAAAGAGAAAAAAAATTAATTTACATTTGTTGTGAATAACCCTTGTCGGAACTAGTGAAAGTGATTACGAAATTTTTAGACAATAGATTTTGTATCACATTCCAATATTGTGATATGTGATATATAACAAAACTAGGATATAAAAAGACAATATTCTTATTAATAACTGTTAAGTTAATGCAATTGTTATTTTTCTAAAGCACTAGACAATTATAAATCAACCAATTTTAAACTAATTCACAAAGTTTTTTAAGAAACACACGAATGGGAATGGTTTTGGAAACTTTTAATTTAGAACGAATTTAGGTATGTTAAATTTTAATTTAGAAAAAGTAATTAAGGACCAAAAAAACAGACAAATTTCATATAGTATTACTATTTGAACGTTTTGTTGTTAATGAATGTGTAAGGAAACAAAAGTTTAGTATCCGACAAAAATTTACATATCAACACTCAATTATATCAATTAAATCGTCCAAAAAACGAGTGAGCTCGTGGCTAGTCAAAATTGTATGAATTGTATTTAACGAGACTAGGTTACAAATAGACAATAAAGAAACAATATGCAAAGCTAAAAAATTGTTTTTTAACTTCTGAAATGAATTGTTTTAAAAGTCATAAAAACTTTCAACTATCTACTCAAATCAGAATATTAGCTCATTTTTTTCTATGAAATGCCAATGAAACATGTCTTTGTACAGGCAGTTTGATACGACTAAAAAGACAAAGTAAAATTGACAGTTCAAGACGAAATTAAAAAGATTCATTTAAAATCTTCGAGGAAGTGGTGTCGAAGCCGTAAAAACTATAATCTATGTCTTTAAAGATTTTGATATGTTCAGTTGTGTTTCATTTTGAAAAGAATAATTTGTTAATCGAACTGTCAATAATGTGATATTGTGACGAAATGAGAAAACGTGAAAACAGGGCGAACACCTAAAACTAAACCAAAATGTCAAATCTGGTTGTATCAAAGCCAGGAAACCTTAATTTAAAGCGTAAAACCACAATAAAGATTAAATATCAATTCAGTAGAAAGACAAAGCTTTCATTCTTTGCTGAGACTAAGCTTTAGGTTGACCAAATTAAGAAAAAATAGAAGCAAAGTTCAATAAGCCATTGTTTAGTTAAATCAAAAACTTTTGAAATCCAAACGACTATAAGCTTCCGAGAAAAAAAAACTGGATACGTTAATTTGGAGCTGCTTAGGAAGCCAATTGAACCAATGAATAGTTAGTTTTGGTTTGAAATGTTCTTCTTCAATTAACGTAGAGACCTTTTTTATTTGAGAAAAGACAGACTGATTACAATCCAAATTGTTTTTGGTTTGTAACATTCCAAGGTTCGTTCAAAACGAGGCTGCTGATGCTGTTCGTTTATTAGGAACACTCATTTTTTCAATTGTTGTAGTTATAGATAATTTGTTAGATAAAAAAATCAAATATAAAAGATGAGTTTTTGATAATATACGAATAAAGTTAGCAAAAGCGACTAGCCTAATTTGGAGCGCTAATTTTGATGAAAAAGACTGAGTTTTGAAACTTTTGGCTAAAGTTTTTGCCAAATTTTAAACAAAAATGTTTTTTTTTATCTTCAAAAATAAAATCAACCACACTATTTTTAAAAGTTTTGACACATTTTAGCGAAATTAACGAATGTTTAGGCTAAAATTCCACAAACTGTGAGTAAAAATAACGCAAATTGGTCTAATAATAAAAGAAATAAACATCGATAACTGGCTCTAGAAAACGAAATTCATGAAAAACTTTTTAATTCCATGTTCTACGCTGGACGGGCGTTTCAATGATACCACTCACAGCTCTCTACGATTAATATATCGATCTGTCAAAATTGACTGAACAAAAAACCATTTGAGTATATAGTCCCCCCCGCACCCCCTCAACAGGGGTCGGAACAAAAACGACAAATGTTTAACAACAACAACAAACTTGCAGAAATTTAAAGTTCCCCGTATAAAACAGTAATTTGAATTCTACTTTCAATCTCGTTAACTTGGTCCTCAAAGTTAAAACCTCCCAAATCAAAACTTGCTCAACTTGAGGGAGGCCTGAATATTTTGAACATATTTTACTGGGAACACAATTTACTGCATTTCACTGGAAGTTTATTTATAAAGATTTCTTTCATAATTACAATTGTTATTTTTCTAAAACACTGGACAATTAGAAATCAATCAATTTTCAATTAGTTCGTATATAATTTCCAGAAACACAGAAATGGGAAAATGGGAATGTAATTAAAAAATTTCAATATAGGACCAATTAAGGAATGCTAAATTATAACTTAGAAATGTTAACTTAGGACCAAAAACAGGTAAATTTTATATAATTTTACTATTTGAAAGTTTGTTAACGTGTGTGTGTAGAGGCAAGAGTATAGTATTAGACAAAAATATTACATATCAGATTTCAATTATATGAAATAAATTATCGAGAAGGACAATGAACGAGCCCATGGCACTTCAAAATTTGCCCCCTGGGTTGACCCCATAATTCAAAAAGTTATAAAATTAAAACTTCATATTATGGCTTCTATGAAAAGTTGTAATCATAGAACTCTCATTGTATGAAAGTTGTAAATTAACAAACTTTTAAAGAAATCATGAAGAGGGCTAAAACAAGGCACAATTAGTGTGTTTCAAAAAATTAAATAGAAAAAATTTTTAAGTCATAGAACTCTGATTTATGGCAAATATGTCAATTATAATTTCACCAATCTTTTAAAACTTTTTTGAATTATGAAGTCAATAGTCCATAATATGAAAGTTCTATGATTAAAACTTTTGGTCAACCCGGGCTGGGATTTGTTGACATAAATAATCCCAGAAGGAGGATCAATTTTTTAAAATCGTTAGTTCACAAAATTTTTGCAATTACTTCAGATCCTGACTACTCAAGTGGGCGTGACACGGTATTGACAGCCATTAGCATCTCAGCCCTGGTGGCTTCTGTTGTACTACTGCTTCTGTTTGTTGCTTTGTGTGTGTTCGTTCGTCGCAGCATCAAAAACCGGTAAGTGAAGTACTATCTCTCCGTTTCAATACATTTTCACTTTGAAAAAGTGTATTTTTTAATCTGTTGAGATCTTCTTGTGAAAACAAAACTTGTAGGAATATTGATAACTTGTGAAAAACTTTTGGTAAGTGGTGAAAACTGTGGAGAAAACTGGGTAGAACTGAGGAGAAACATATTAAAACGTGGTTAATCTTGCTAAGATCTCCCCATGTTATACAACCCCGATCATAGTAACATTGTAATATATTGGGATATTATGTTTCAGTACTTACTTGAAGATTTACTATGGAACTGTTGTTGGGTTATGGGTTTTCGCAAGCTGAATGAATAAAAAGCGGTTTTAACTAAGTAGAAAACTTAATTTCTCAAAATGAGAGAATAACAAGAATGATATTTTACAGTAGAATTTACAGGAGAGATCTGATTATTAGATCAAGATGGTGATTTGATTTTGGTGAAGAAAAAAGGCTCAAAAATTAGCTGTATATATACGCATTACAAGTGCGAGAAAGTCACGATACAAAACTAATCTTAGCACCATGATTTACAGTGGGGGTCGCAAGTGTTACCCAATATGGTTTGCTTCTGCAAATTTCCCAAAAACCAGTCGCAGGGGGTACCATAGATGGTATGAATTTACACTTTTCTAAGAAGTCGTTCGCATTTGTAGAGTCCCTTCGTCTGCATCATTGCCACAAATCTTGTGCTCCAGATGGGAAATTGTGCCTTTCCTGTGTAGATCAGCAGCTTCACTGTCTGTTGATCCATCGTAGTTTGAGCAGGCAAAACATATGTGAAAAGAAAAGGCACTAAGCAGAAAAAGATTTTGACTGTAAACAACAAATTAGTTTTGTTTTAGAAATTGATTTTGCGACTTAGAAAATTTCTGGGCCCATAACCTGCTGGGTTATGGGTTTTGGCAAGCGGAATAAAAAGCGTTTTTAACTAAGTAGAAAAATTAATTTCTCAAGATGAGAGAGTAACAAGAATGATATTTACAGTGGATTTTAGAGATTTACAGGAGAGATCTGATTATTAGATCAAGATGGTGATTTGATTTTGGGGATGAAAAAAGGCTCAAAAATCAGCTCTATATAAACCCATTATCAGTGCGAGAAATTCAAGATACAAAACTAATCTTAGCACCATGATTTACAGTGGGGGTCGCAAGGGTTACCCAATATAGTTTGCTTCTGGAAATTTCCCAGAAATCAGTCGCAGGGGTACCATAGATGGTATGCATTTACACTTTTCAGAGACTTCGTTCACATTTCCGGTGGTATCATAATCATTAGATACATGCTGGGAAGATTTTACATCAAATAATCTCACTCTAAGATTAGTTATCTAGATTCAACAATTTGAACCAAATATTGATTCTATGCACCATTTCTTGGCGATTCATTTATATAAATTTTCTGATCAAAATCAAATTGCTTCTGTCTTTCTAATCTGGTAGGTTAAACTTTCTTTTTAATTCTCACTAAGTTTAAGACTATAGTTTGATTGATTAGACTTGAGCTGATTGCATAGAGTCTGTTTTCATAAAACAGTTCTGTTTGTTTTCACCTTCGGTACGGGTAGAGATTTCGTGAAATTTTCGACTGCCATTTTGTCATTAGGAACCTAATGAATTGAAATCGTCCCTTCTTCCGTCTTTTCCCGAATGAAGAGAAATTTTGTCTCAATGTGTTTGCTACCCTTGTGCATGATTGGGTTCTGGCACAATTTAATACAACTCTGGTTGTCTTCTCCAATTGCTATTGGATGTTTCTGTTGGATGCCAAAATCCTCCAGAAGTTGTTTCAGATACAAAGCTTCTGCCAAGCCTGCTGCCATGCCCTGATATTCTGCTTCTAATGAAGAAATAGCAACTGTGGAAACGGAAGAAAAGCAACACCCCAGCTGAGTGCTGCGCCACGTCCGTTGAGCTGGAATGAGTAGCCCGTCGTTGATTTTCTGTCGTTCACGTCACCCGACCAGTCTGCATCACTTTCCCCCAATAAATCATAACTACCTTCTTTTGTGTAAGTAAGTTTTAAACCTTTTGAACCTTGAAGATATCGCAGAAGTGTTTTTCCGCACATCCAGTGTTGATTTTGTAGTGCATTCATATGTCTGGACAGAATGTTGACTGTGAACACGATGTCTGGCCTCGTTTTTTTGGCCAGATACAGAAGTGATCCAACCAAGCTTTTGTAGATCCTCTGCTCCACTTCTTCGTCTCCGTTCTGTGCTGTCTGAAGTTTCAAATTCAAATCAGGTGGAGTTCTTGAGGGTTTGCATTGATCCATTTGAAACCACTCAAGCATTGTTTCTATGTAGCGTTCTTGGTCGACTGTGACTTTGCCCTTTTTTGTCTGACTCTTAGAGCCAGAAACCACTGTAATCTCCCTCAGTCTTCTATGTGAAATGTTGCTTTGAGTGCCTTTTGGACATCAGAGATCACTGACACGCTTCTTGATGCCACTATGATGTGGTCAACCCAGACCAAGAAGAAGGTGTGACCCTTTGTCTCTGCTCATGCGAACAATCAATGGTAATTCCTGCTTCTGGTGACCCTCTGTCTTAGTAGGAATTTTGCCAGTTCCTAATACCAAATGTTAGCTGCCTGTTTCAAACCATAAATTGATTAATTCAGTCGGCTTACTATTAATTATCCCATCTGATCCTTGATTTACAAACTCCTGTGGCTGTTCCAGATACACTTCTTCCTCTATTGGTGAGTGCAGGAAAGCCGTCTTGACATCAAACTGGTGCATCACATAGCCCTGCTTCACTGATATTTGAAGTAGAATCCTGAATGTCTCTGGTTTACAGTTAGGCGCAAAAGTCTCAAAGTAGTCCAGTCCTTCCACCTGATTGAAGCATTTTGCCAAATAGCGTGCTTTGTATTTGTCAATTTGACCAGTGGGTCCCAATTTTAGTTTGTAGACCCATTTAACCGGTATGACGTCCCTGTCTGTGGGTGGCCTCACTTGGTTCGAAGTCTCGTTGTCTTGGAATGCCTTGACCTCTTCCTTCATTGCCCGGTGCCACTGGTCCCAATCGTCACCTTGCTTGGCTTCGTAGACAGTTTTGGGTTCCACATAGTCACCCTCAGTCACAGCAAGATGGGTCCTGACTTCTCCAAAAAATTGCGGAACATTCCTTGCTGGTGACCCTCGTCAGGGCTCTGCACTGTCCGCTTGCTCCAGTGCCTCTTCAATGAAGCCAACTGTCTTGGTCCTCCATTTCACTGTCTTCCAGAGACTCAGAGTCTCTGAAACTCCCTCTTGTTGCAGTAGATTCTTCATCCAGTGCCGCTTCCTCAACATCTCAGGCATCTCGTCTCAGTGTCGTTTCTTGAGTGTGCACGCTCTCTGCGTCATGCCACTCCTCCATTTTTTTGCTGTAGATGTGCCTTGCTCCTCTTTGTTGCCATCGTCTTGTTGACCATCATCGGGGCGCCAGATCCCCATTTGCTGTGACCCGTCATCTAGTAGGTCGGGCGTCTCTGTGTTGTCAGGGATTGAGCCAACTTCGGACTCCTTGATGATCACATCTCAAACTGCCACAACCTTGCTTGTGTTCGGTACGTACACCAGGTATCCGTTGTCTCCTTCAGTGTTACCCACAAGCTTACCTTCCAGTGCCTTGGGTCAAGTTTGCTGACATCTATGTCCCGCTTCCTCATGAAGACTGTGCAGGCAAAATAGATAGTTTACTAAATAAAAGCTTAGGTTTTATACCTCGCATCAAGTCTGCTGGATATTTTTCTTCTCTTTGTCTCAGAACCAAGCTCCTGATCTTTGTTGCATCGAGAATTGCTGCTCCCCAAAACATCTTGGGAAGACCCGAGTCAATGAGCAAGCATCTTGTCATCTCCAGCAGTGTCCTGTTGCACCTCTTGGCTAATCCATCCTGTTGTGGGGTCTCTGATATGGTCTTCTCCTGTAGAATGCCTGCTTTTAAACATTAAATCTTGAACTGCTCTGAGAGAAACTCCTTTGCATTGTCTTGTCTCAGCTTCTTGGGCAACCCCACACTGTGAACAAACTTCTTCAGGCTGGCCAGTGCTTCACTTTTTGCCTTAAGCAACTCCACAAACACAAACTTTATGTACTGGTCTGCAAACACAATGCAGAACCGGAACCCTGACAGTAACTCTTCTCTGAATGGTCACATCACGCCTGTGAACACCCTCTCCGGCATCGCTTCTCCTTGGGTCTCTGCACATCTTATAACTGGAGTTTTTGTGATCTTGGCCAATGCGCACACATTGCATACATCATCGAGTTCCCCCACTGTCTCTGGTGCATTACTGACCACATCCGCTTGATTCAAATGACCCAATTGTCTGTGCCACTTCCTTGCACTGTTAAGTTTCACGCTGATGAAACTCATCTCGAATTCTAGAACGCTGCAGGGTAAGTAAAACAAATTATTTTCTTGTGTTAATTTTACCCGAGTTCCCTTCTGGAGTTTCATGCAGCTATTTCCTTTCTCAAAAGTAAAGCCATGTCCCCACTCCGTGCATCTTGAGACTGATAAGAGGTTTGAAGAATAGTCCGGCACACACAAAACCTTTTTGAGTTCGTATTGGAATTCCCCTTTATTTGAGGGTATGCTGATCCTCACACAGCCTCTGCCCACCACTCTGGACATCTCTTCGTTGGGATTTCTGACCACTGATTGAAAGGGCACAAAATCCATGGGAACGCATCGATGTTCGTTACTATGTGATCTGTACAACCACTGTCCACCAGCATGCCTGCTGTCTTCCACTGGGTAAGAGTTGCACTGTATTCTTCGTCTGGTGAAGCCAATGTTGAACCCATTACCACTGACTAATGTTTGCCTCTATCTCTTTGTCTCTTGCATGCCCTGTCTAGGTGACCTTCCTCACTACACCTGCTGCATTGTGCTGTCTCCTTCCACCTGCAGTCCTTGGCAAAATGTTCGGGGATCCCACACACACAAAGCAGTTTCCTTTCTTGGGTCCCTTCCTGAAGTCACGCTTCACTGCCAGTTCCACTGAACTTTTTTGTCCCTGGTGCCTCTGTGCAGTGCTCTCATGGAAGTTCTGCAGCCTTTTCCTCACCTCTGTGAAGTTCGTTGCCGAGTTAAAGCTTTCCTGTATGACAAAACTTTCATACCTCATTGTCAGACCATCGAGGACCAAGGCGTTGAAGAGGGTCTCTGATACTGCTTCCCCTGCCTCTTGTAGCCTTGTGAGCAACTCCTGTCCTCTGATGAAGAAGCTATCCAAATCCTCAGCATCCTTGAGCTGCAGTCGAGCAAGCTGGGCCACCAAAGTCAGCACTGTCCTCGTCTCCACTTCCTGAAATCTCTCTTGCAAAAGCTTCCAAGCCTTTGCTCTATCTCCGATGCCGTCATCTCCTACACAGTCATGTCTCATCAGCATGAGGGTTGTTGCATCTAGAACCAGTGCCAGACGGCACCACACATTGTTCCGTTTCTCCTTGATGTCTGCAACTTCTTTCTCATATGCATCCCTCAGCACCTTGTGGTTCTTCTTTTCATCATTGCTCGCCCCAATGGCTAGTGGTGCAGGCTCAATGGGTTGCTCCTCTGTCCCAAGTAGTGATTTATAGAGTCCCTTCGTCTGCATCATTGTCACAAATCTTGTGCTCCAGATGGGAAATTGTGCTTTTCCTGTGTAGATCAGCAGCTTCACTGTCTGTTGATCCATCGTAGTTTGAGCAGGCAAAACATATGTGAAAAGAAAAGGCACTAAGCAGAAAAAGATTTTGACTGTAAACAACAAATTAGTTTTGTTTTAGAAATTGGTTTTGCGACTTAGAAAATTGCTGGGCCCATAACCTGCTGGGTTATGGGTTTTCGCAAGCGGAATAAAAAGCGTTTTTAACCAAGTAGAAAAATTAATTTCTCAAGATGAGAGAATAACAAGAATGATATTTACAGTGGATTTTAGAGATTTACAGGAGAGATCTGATTATTAGATCAAGATGGTGATTTGATTTTGGGAATGAAAAAAGGCTCAAAAATCAGCTCTATATAAACCCATTATCAGTGCGAGAAATTCAAGATACAAAACTAATCTTAGCACCATGATTTACAGTGGGGGTCGCAAGGGTTACCCAATATAGTTTGCTTCTGGAAATTTCCCAGAAATCAGTCGCAGGGGTACCATAGATGGTATGCATTTACACTTTTCAGAGACTTCGTTCACATTTCCGGTGGTATCATAATCATTCAAAACATGCTGGAAAGATTTTACATCAAGTAGGCTCACTCTAATATTTATTGTCTAGATTCACCAAATGGAGGCGAATATTGATTCTAAGCACCATTTCTTGACGATTCATTTATATAAAGTCTCTGATCAAAATCAATTTGCATTTGTCTTTCTAATCTGGTAAGTTAAACTCTCTTTTTAATTCTCACTAAGTTTAAGACTATAGTTTGATCGATAGTCTAACAACTGTAATGAATCTGTACTGTTTTACTATGCTACTAGGCTCCGGGAAAAAAACAAGAAATATTAAGCATGACTAGTTTCCCCAAAATTTTGTTAAGATGTTCCCATATTTTTGGGCTTATCAGGATCTTGGCAAGATACTTCAAGTTTGGCAACAATGACATGACAATTTTACAGCCTGACATGACAAGTGTCATCAAGGTTTGTTTCACACCAATTTCCACTTATTTGTTTGTAAAGTATGTCATGTAGGCTAAAATGTAAATACAAAATGTGTTGGATTGAGAGTGAAATAGGGGTAGATACAAAACCAGAAGCCTTCTATTCAACATAATATTTTGAAGTCTCAAATTTTAATGGCATTCTCATTAATTTTGCAGCAAACTTAACAATCTAGGTTTTTGGGATTTTTATATTTCGTATTAACTTTTGATGATTTTCAGTATACTTCTGTTTTAATCAACTACGAACTGTTTTTCAGAAAAATCGAGCCGGATGTGGTAACTCACGCCTCATACGTCGAAGCAAGTAGTACTCGGTAAGTCACAAATTTTCTTGCCTACTTTGTGGAAAAAACCCATTTGTTTAGACATTACAAACCGTAATATTATATCAGATACCCATTATTGTAGATTACGGATAAACAATACGAGATGTTAAGAATTTTAAATAAAAATTTTTTGACTCCTTTTCAAGCAACTAAATTTTCAATCGAACTAAAGGCCAGAAAGTAAGTCAAAGCGATGTCTTGAGATAGAACAACAAAATACAATTAAGTTCAAACTGTGCCGATGCAGTAAATTGTTCTCTTGTGTGACATTATTTATCTATCACATTAAAATGACTGATAATTGAAAAAACCAGTTGTCTGAAAATGTTTTAGTAAATATAACTAATAAATTTTGAACAGATGTCAAAATTAAGGTGACTTTGATCATATTTTGGGCCTCAATTTTGGACCTCAGAGAAAAAAAACTTAACAGAAATCATTAAGTATCAGAGCGCATGGAAAATGACATAGACAAAAAAAACACTTTAACTACGTTGCAACAGAAACAAGTACTGACAGGTTGCGCGGGTGTGTTAATTTAAGTTAGCATTAAAAAAATGACTCGAATAATGGTTCAATAAAGAACTTCAACAAATAAGTATTCGTGGGCTAGGAAATAAACCCCCACCAAAAAATTCCTATCTAATTTTCGATTGGGAATAAACTCCGAAGGAAATTGACCCCTAACTAATAATATAGAAGAAATAGACCCCCAATGAATTTGGCCCCCGCGGAGATACCTCTACAGAAAAAAAATCATTTTAAAATTGAATTTCAGTAGCCATAATGTTTCTGGTTGTGATCGTTTCAAATCAAGCGCCACGGGCCCCAATGGCATGGCCAAATCATCCAACTAAGCAGCTCTTATATAGTCAACAGGGGGTTTTTATCGGTAAGTTTGGAGGTATTGCCATCAAAACATCTGATTTGCGCTTCAGAGGGATAAGCTAAAGAAGATTTTTTTTGTCGTTTTCACCCTTTTAAACTGACAAAACGGCTAAGATGCTTTGTTCCCCTAATTTTTTGCCATTGGAAATCCACGGAGAGAAAACAAAAGCAAACTGAGCTTGAAAAAGTAAACATCAAAAATACAGCGTCTATACAAACGTCGCCAATAAGTAACATTTTGAATGCATCTCCAGCGATAGAATTAAACGAGTTTTTCAAAGAAGGGTGACAATACTTCTTGAAGAAAAGCCCAAAAAAATTGAGTTCCGGCAGGTGATCACTTATAATTTGGTGTCTGGTACAACGATATAAACTCATATTGTTTTTTGATGTCTGAACAAGCTGAAAGTTTTAATTCAATTGAAAATTTCAAAAAAAAATGTTGGAAATTGATTTTTTCAAGACCTTATATTCTGCAAGATAATGTTTCTGCGCACAAATCATTTTTTTAACCGACTGCTGTTAACAAAAACGAGTGGAATTTACTGGAGTGTTATGATGTGTAGGGTGTCGATCTGAATCCAATTGAAAACTTAAGTTAAATTTTTGTAGAAAAAAGTACGAACCAAAATCTAATGGCGTAAAAAATGGTTAATCGAGAACTGAGTTTAAGTGTTGTTTTTTTTTCATGTTGATGGAATTTTTCAAAACTTTTGCAGTTGTACGTAGTTTTTAGTACCATAATTTATCATCGTAATCCGATTTAACTTTCAATGACCTTTTTTGAGTTAAAAATGCACGTTTCCTTAGCGTGCCCAAAATGCAACACTTTCACTGGAGCTCCCAGCTCCAGCTAAAGTCCCGGGTTGACCACCATACACCGATCTTAGATACCATATCCAAGATAATGCAAAAATTTAAAAGCACTCTAAAACTCTAAGTGTTTGGGCATGCTATACAAAGCTTTAGAGGCATTATTGCATTTGGATACGGCATTAATTTTTTTCAATGGTTTTTAGTATCCAAGAGCATATACTTTTATGGCCCATCCAAGATCATAAAAGTTATGGATCAAATGTTGAGCTACTAGAGTGAAGTTTGAGATTGAGATGACGTCGGGAGCAGTGTTAGTTCTGCTGAGTTGGCCAACAACTTAATATTTATTAAAATAATCCGTTTTAAAAGTTCCAAAGTCACGATGTTTTAAGAAAAACAACAAAAGTGATTTGAATCAATGAATTACAAAAACGTAAAAATAAAAACAGAAAAATCACTTAATATTGTAAAATTGAAATGATGAAATTGAGCAAGAACCGAGGTCAGCGAAAACTAACTAAAGCGTTATCTGGAAGTTTGAATGAACTGATGCAAGCTGGTCAAATTTATAAGACTTGAATGTGACTGCAAAAAAGTGTTCAAGTGTCACCGCTAAAAATCGCTAAAAGATGTAATATTTGCGGTGAATTTGAGGAAAAATGTAAGATTTGCGCTCATTGCGATGAATGCGATGACAAAAAACATTTAGGCGGTGAAAATTTTTTTTCACCGCTTATGCGGTGAAAAAAATTTCCACCGCTAAAATCGCAAACCTTGCAAATATTCACGGCAAATTTCAAACGTTTATCTTAAATTCACAAGAATTAAGAATGAAGTAAGTGACAGATGGCGCGGTGGAATAAAAAGTTGGTGACACGCAAAAAGTTCGAACCCGTGTACGGCCATTTCTGTTTTCTAAGAAATCCGGCGAATGCGGTGAAAAAAATTTTACCACTGAAAAGCGCAAATCTTACAAAAATTCACAGCTTTCACCGCATTCAACGCTAAAAGATGCTGGCGCTTTGCGGTGCAAAAAGTTTTTTTTCACCACTATTCATCGCTAATCTTACATCATTTTTTGACAAAACCTCGACCCGGGAGAGGGCCAAAAGTGAAGAGATGGCAATCCTGATGATCTGAGTCCAGAGTTGAAAAAAATGATGGAAAGTGCAGACGAAATGAGTTAGGAGCAGCAGCCAAAAATGACGCCTAAGATATTCCGCAAACAAAACCGAGAGCAGGCAAATCAAAGTTCTCATTTAATGTCAATTTTAAACATAATGTTTTAATATAAAAAAGAAAGAACCCTAACATTCAGAATTTACTGTGCGTAATAAAAAGGAAAAATAATAGAGATCAAGGCGTTAGTTGGGATGCAAAAATGGCCAAATTACAGCAACTGCACAGGCAAATTTGTGATGCAGTTTTTGACAATATGCTTGTGAATGAGAGATTAAGCAAAACTTTTTATTATATCAAATTTCAGACACTTTGAAAATTCAAGACACTCCATGCTGACATGATAATAGCTGTTCTCACGATTCAAACGCCTCACAAATAAAAATTAGGTTGAACCAGAAGCTTTGAGAACACTGTTATTAAGCAGAAAAAATTGTTGCAGCGAAGGAACTCGACAAATTGGAGAGTCTTGAAAATGAGGCATTACATTACAGTTCAAGAGAGTGAGTTAAAAAACAAAACCTTGACAGAGAAGTTCAAATTTTTTACCCTCAAGAAATTGTTTGAACGGTATTAATGCGCGTTCCTTAACTAAATAAGCAAAGGAGCTCAACGAAAAATCAGGCAGACGAATGAAGCAATGAATTTCGAATAGCATGACAAGTAAAATTGGTTGCTACTTTCTCTCGAAGAAAAATGATCTGTTTTTGTCAAAATATGTACTTAGTGACTATTAACAGTACGTAATTATCATATATGAAGTATAAATGGAAATCAAACTCAAATTTACTCCCTATCACCACATCATCATTGTCACGTATTCTTGAAATCGAATCTAA
>NW_027451067.1:0-94537 GCF_964194025.1 Convolutriloba macropyga
GTTTTTAAATCACAATTCAAACAGCTGTCTCCTGCGGAGTACATATGCTTACTTCATAAACGACACAACAAACAGAGTCATCAGAAACCAGTCCTTGAAAGCTAGTATTCTTCCAACACGAAGACTTCCATCAAAACACTTCGAGCTCTTTTTCAATGGTTGTGTGACGCCTCAGTCGTCAGTCCTAATTTTTCCGACCTACTTTAGTGGGGTAGGAACTGTATACTCAAATGGGTTTTTTTTTGTTCAGAAAATTTTGGCCGATCGATATAATCATCGTAGCGAGTTGTGAGTGGTATCATTAGAAAGCCCGTCCAGCGTATAGTTAAAAACGTCCAGCGTTATGAATTAAAAACGTTTTATCGATTTTCTTTTTTATAGGCAGTTATCGAGGTTTGAAATTTTGTGATAATTGGACGTAATTCAGCAGTTTTTATTCACAATTTCGGTATTTTTGTCCAATTTTTCCTAAATATTGCTAAATTATGAAAAATTAATAAATGCAATGTTTTTTATTTTATCTCATAAGATAGGGGAGGGTTGCTAAATTGTTGGATCCGAGTTCTTTGGCTAAAATTTATGCTAAATTTTTCAAATTCCGACATTTTTCGTCGAAATTGTGACCAAATTTGCTTTTTTAAGCCCACTTGCATTAATTTTGCAGGAAGTAGAAACCTTAATACTGCGACCATATTCTTCTTAAGCTCAAAACAGAGCTAGTTGTATTCCCGTTGGCTTTAAGAGTCTTCTGGAATTATAGTTTTGCCAATTTTTTCAAATTTAAACTCGATAATTGTACAAAATGCACTATTTACTTTTGACACACTGAAAAATGTTGTACAAAAAATGATGTATTACGCAACCATTTGAACAATTTAGTGTTTTTTTAGACCCCCCGCATTATCTGGGCTGATCTTGATCTCAGCATGAATCCATACGATGAAAAAAATTTTTTTAGATTTTTATGGGGCCCGAATGTTTCCGCTAAGCAAATGTTTTTTATGTAAATTAATGACAAGAATTTCATATAAGGGCTCGATTATTGAATAATACGGTCTAAAATGAACGAGTCCCAATGAGATTATATTATGGTTTCAAAGTTAAGCTCGAGGTTTTTATGGCTTTTATGGCTCTGACCAATTTTTTCTGCAAAAATTTTATAGACTTCTTGAGTTTTGCTTTCATTTATAATACTTTTTGTAGCTCAATGACTAAGTGTCCGCATTAAAAGATCCAGTTAGTTTTGTCTAAGGTTTAAAAAAATCTGTACAATTCTTTCAGTTGTTATCTAATGTCTGCTATCACTTTGAATTTATTTGATTTAAGAAAAAATCGGTGAGTTTTTGAAATTTTCACACTATTTTATTTCATTTCTCTCAACTTCGGGCGCAGTCTCAGTAAAAACAGGACGAAAGCAAGTTGCAATAACTAATAAATTAATTTTTGTAATGGTTTTATGTTGAATTAATAGTTTGTTTGTTTTGATACTACGCGTTTTCAATTTTTTGTTTTTGAGCATAATTGCATTTTTTATTTCATTTTGATTCCTTGTCCAATTATCACATTATTGACAAGTCCAATTGAAAAAAGCTTAGTAGGGAAAATGCTCAGCGTTGGAAAAATTTGTATCTGGATATGTTAATTGTTTTCGTTGAATAGTTTTATGCTTTTTGTCTCAGAAATTATATTTATCTCAAAAATTTGTAGGGTTTTGTTTTTGCCTATGTTCGTCTTTTCGTTTATTGTTATAGTACATATACCTGATAACAAGAGGTCTCATTTATTCCCATCGCCAAATAATTCAACTTAAATAAACATATTAATTCATAGCTGTTGGTTTTAATGACTTTGAACTTAAATTTAAAAAAAGATTGTCTCCTTTTTGTCTCCCCTGAAGGACTCTCTTTTTTGCTTTCATTTTCCTCACCAAGTAGCTCAATCTTACTAATTAGAAGTCTTGGTTACCTTTGTTAATTCAAATAATTTTTTCACTCGTGGTTATATGTTGTGAATGATTGCTTCGACCATTGCTTCGACATGATTGCTTCGACCTAACATATTATAATTAAAGTGCCTTGAACATTGTGATGTTGTAAAACTGGTTGAAATTTCGGCTTCTTTATGTATTTGTTGTTATTTTGTGGGGCCGTGACTTAGTCTCATTATTAACAGTGTTCCATATTATTCCATCGCATCTTATTGAAATTTCTTAGTTTGTCATGACTTTTGAATTTTTTTTTTCAAAATTGTATTTGGGTTTTTGAGGTTCGTCTTTTTTTAAATAGCTTTTGATCGATTTGTGACTCATTCTCGGTAAACACGTTCCCACTGAGTTAAAATTTTTATCTTTATGACGGTTTTTAGGTTCAAACATTTGTTTCATGGCTTTGCTGCTAATTACGAGGTTTCATAAAATGTTTGAGATTTTTTATTTATTTGTTTGTTTTAAAGGATTTTGGTTTTCTTTTTTGTTTTATAACAATAATCGTAGGTCCCATTAGCTTTGAATGTTTACGCAATCGAAGATTGGATAATGAAATGCCTCAATTGCTTCTTATGGAGATATAAATGAAAATTTTATTCAATTCAGTTGATATCTAATGACATTAATAACTGTGAAATTAATTGTTTTCAAAAATACAAACGTATTTTTGAACTTCGCGCTTCTTTTCTGACGACCTGTTAACAAGTCGTATTGAAGACAGGTCCCGCATCTTTTTTTAATGATGTATAGGTTATATTGTTTTGTTTAGGTTTTATCTGACGCAATTTTGGTTTTGTTATGATTTTTTTTATTATGGACATCGAGATTTGGTCGTAAATAATGTTTTTTGTTTGATTTTTTATTGTCCTTTCTAGTAGTCCTATTATGAAAAACTTTCATCGGTCCACCATCGTGGCATTATTGTATTCCATTGGTTGTTACTTGAAAGATATGTGTTTTCGAAACTTTTCTATCTCTTCATCTTTTGGTAGCGAATTAAGTCAAGAATGTGGATGAGCGGGGTCGGAACATTATGTGCGTACGCACATTACCGAGCCTCCTTATCGTTATTCTAATATGGACATGGCTCTTCCGTTTCTACCAGACCTTCTGTATGCTTCCACGACCGGTACTGTTCCAATGGACTTCTCCAGTTCCCTTGTCCAGTACAACTGAAATTCCAACGGCCTGCTTGACCAAATTCTTGATTCAGCTCACAAAACACTATTTGAATTGACATCAAACACCGAATACACACGTCCCTGAACAGATAAACTACCTCGCCATTCCACTGAAAGAGGAGTATTGGAAAGAGCGGTACCTTCATAGTGTTGGCCGATAGAGTAGTTTTCCGGTCAAGAGTACTACTGGCAAGCTCGAAGAAAGAACCGACAGCGATTTCGCATTTCAATGAACTCAAACTCCGGTCAACTCCACATTTACAGCACGAAAATCCGTAGTCTATCTCGATAAGATTTCGCCCTGGCATATAGATCAAACGACTGTCTGAATGAATAAACTCCCCATAGAAAATACCGAAAGTACGACCCCTTCGGTTTACAGTTTTAAATTCTACATCCTTTTCAGAAAAATTTTCACAACTAATCGCTTTGTGTTAAAGAAGCCAAAGCGGCAACATACAACTCAAAATTGCTTTTCGTCAAGCATCGCTTTAATTGGATTAGTCCCTGTTTTCACATCAAGTGACGTCTCCAGTACGTGAACAAAAAGATAACTTCTCCTTATTAAAGGAAACACTGATTTAATCGATCTGCAGTAATGCAAAAATTCCATGAGAAATTTCAATGCCAGCCCGAATTTTTTACTCTTCGTACACCTATTGCCGACCTGAACTCCTCCCAGTTAAGTAATGCGTCGGATCAACTACATGTTCATTCGTCTATAAATTTACAAATTGTGTATTGACTAGCAGGCTATAACAAACCACAACCTCCCTGAAGAGAAACAGGTATACAAAATATTTCTCTCAGAGCTTTGTCTGCTTGCCGTGCTTGTGACAAAGAAATCCTGGTGCATTTCCGTAAACAACAGAATGACAAACTGGACGGACAGAAAAACTAAGAGAGCGTTCTCACAGCCAAAGACTTGCGTCGAAGGTTCTTGTCGAAGGCCTCGAACCCGCAAACTATTATCCGTTTCTAATAGTAATCGTTTCTAATAGTTTGATTCTTAATTAACATCTATTCCTCTACAAAAATAATTCCACCATTTTCGGTTTTTACTTGGTCGGGATACATAGCTCACAGTCGCTGTAGCAGCTATACCGAAACAAGAAAAAAAATTACAGTAGAACAGAAGTTAAGCTGGCACGAAAAAAAAAATAAAATAGGAAGAGATCAACAGAGAAAAAAAAGGATCTCTGATAAAAAAACTTTTGTAAAAAGGAGACCACTTATGTTATACATAGCGCTCTAAATCTGGAACATATTCTCTCACTGCAACAACACAATGAGATTTAACTGGCACCCTCATCAATTCAAAGAAATACAATCATATTTTTCAAAGAAATACAATAACATGAACCTTAAGGGGTTTCTTTCTTACCTGATGTGCACATGTTTGACTCTATCTTTACTTCAGACTATTTTGTCTGGGATTGATTTTTCTGCTTTATTGGGACTATTTTGTCTGTGACTGTTTTGTTTGGGCATATTTTGCTATTTGGGACTGTTTTGTCCGGGACTGTTTTTGTCTTGGACTGTTTTGTCTGTACACCCACTAACCATAAAATCATGCAATTGACCTCTAAGTTGACTATTGGTTCACTGAACACACTATTCAACTTGACCGCAAACTCACTACAAAGAATTCAAAAATATTTTGGAAGATCTCCAGCTGCGAAAAACTATCTCATGTAAAAACTGCCTACCTCGATGAATGAAGCGGGCAAAAATGTTTCTGTGATATTGTAACCAATCACAGACTGAACAGACACTAGTGTATTTTAAAAAGCGAGTTATCTTGTGTATTAGTTACTCTCTTTTGTTTTGATACCATATGCCTAGTATTGACTCGGGTAAAATAAATTATTAGTCATTCGAGATAGAAAAGAAATTAACATTCAGTTTTTTACAGAGTCGGTAATTTAAGTCGACTTCGCCCGCAAATATAAGAATCCCTATCTATAGAGTCATTAAAGATGTTAATGCCCGGGTCGAGAAGAATTATGTAAGAAATGCGCTGATTTTTCAAAAAATTCAGCGCAAAAACTTTACATAAAAATGCGCTGAAATGTGCTGAAATGCGGTGAAACTTTGCGAGAAACGCGCTGAAAACCACTGAGTTTTCAAAAATTAGCCATCACTGACAATCGAATCCTGCTCTCCGGTGCCGTAGCCTTCACTCTATCCACTGCGGCATTGATTCCTTAATTTCTTCCTATTTAATTTAGTTTTATACTATTAGACAGTTTATGAAATGCGCTGAAATTATGTAAGAAGTGCGCTGAAAATGCAGCGCATTTCTTACATATTTTCAGCGCTTTTCAGCGCATTTTTTAAGAAAAAGATCATCATTAAATAGGGAAAATTCAATGGTTCGAAATTGAGGAATCGATGTGAAAAAGCTTTCAAATCCACTAAATAATTCCAAGAAATGCGCTGAAACTTGAATACATTTCTTACAAAGTCTTAGCGCATTTCAGCGCAAAATTATGAAAGATTTTGCGCTGAAAATGTTAAAAAATCAGCGCGTTTCAGCTCATTTCAGCGCATTTCAGCGCATTCAACTCATTTCTTACATATTTTTTTATCAGATTCAGGGCACTTTTTACAAAATAAAGCACTGAAACGGCGCTGACATCTCGACCCGGGTGGAGCCATTATCGGCTCTGCCTTAATTGTGCTCTCAAATTTTCTGCAATTCACTGGTGCGCAAGGGATTAACTATTTTGATTACCAGGACAAAACTTGCTAACCAGAATGACTTGACAGAAAATGCACTCTCGTAGTAATAGAACAACTAATTAAGAAACAAATTGAGAAAAAGTTAACATATAAACTTAGAGTGTTTTGTAATATTGGTTTTAAGTTCATTTTTTCAGTCGATGGGGATTAGCTTATCACAATTGTGATAAAGTAATCCCCATGAAATGAAAAAAGGAACTTAAAAGCAATATTATAAAACACTCTTTTTATAAATTTATACAAATTTATCTTACAAATCTTACAAATTTATATGTTAACTTTTTCTCAATTTGTTCCTTTATTAGTTGTTCTATTACTACGAGAGTAGTAATAAAAACCCGTGGCAGGAAAAGAATTTCGGAGTAACTAAATTTTTTGTGGATGGAAGATATCCGTCTCACGAATACTTGAGAAGGAGTTCGTCTCCAGAGCTGCGGTGGCCGTATCAAGTTCTTCCTCTTCTTGAAGTGCTAGTGAGGTGACCGTAGCTGAGGTATTTTGTACGCTTTGTGTGATGATGTTTTTTTAGAAATTGATTCAGCATCTATTAGGGTTGTCTAAATACACCGCTTTAATGTTTTTAGTCCACGGGATGGTTGATTTGTGTGATAGCAAAAACTTTCCGAGCTTCTTCTCCGGATGCGTTCGATTATTGCAATCATTAAATAAGTTGGTTTCATGAGTCCCTGGGGAGTGTTGTTTATGCTCTGATATTCAGGCTAAGTTGACTTAAATTGAGCAAGATTTGACCATGTATAAACCTTTATTTGGAATTGTGAGGGCGAATCAGATGTTATCTGAATTTGACCGTTGGTGATTTGAGAAATTTATTTTTAGAGATACACAATAGATTGTTTCAGTGCGGCTTCAATCGACTTTCGTACAACGTTGCGATTTGTGTGTTTTGGTTACTCTTTACATAATTTAGTGCGCTGTTTCTTAGCTTGGCTTCCGTTTCATTGCTAGATTTCCCAGGTCGAGGTGGCCACACCGAAGTGACCCCTGATCAGACGAGTTTTGAGCGCACACATGTTCCCGGTGAGCTCGAATTACATGGTCTGGAAAAAGCTTCGAGCGCACTCTCGTCTGGACAAGGCTCTGGAACTTGTCTGATCAGGGGTCGCTTCGGTCTGGGACGGTCTGATCAGAGACAATTTCGAACGCACACTAGTCTGATCAGAGGCGGCTTCGAGCGCACTTCGAGCGCACTTCGAGCGCACAACGAGCTTCGAGCGCACACTCGTCTGATCAGAGCCCACTTCGGTCTGGGACAGTCTGATCAGAGGTCCCACTTGTTTGGGACGATCTGATCAGAGGTGATTTCGAGCGCGACCTCAACCTGGGTTAGCTTTTGAAGACGAGTGTCTTTGTTGCACTTCTTGGTTTTTCAGCTAACTAATTCGCACTGTCCCAGAGAAGTTGAGCTGATTGGAATGTCAGAACAAACCGCAGATGATGGTGGCTTAAGAGTTGTTCGTTTGGCTTTTTCAACTAAAACCTATTTCTGACTCTCTCTTGCAATTAAACTCCCCTACCGTTTTACATGCTACCTAATCGATTAGCCGTGACTTTGTTTCGGCGAAGATGGACAGATCTTTTATCCTGTTATTGCGCCATCTGGAATTAAAATCCATTGATGTTATAAAGGTCCCGGGGTTCCGGATTTTTTAGTTCTAGCAAGCTAGCGTTTTACGAGCCAGTTTTTTTTAATCGAAAACAACGATTTATGTATTTGGTTTACGACCAAATTTAATTGATTCGATTTTTTTTGCTACAATTTTTGCAAGATTGTGTATCATGATCCCGAAATAAAAGTTTTCCTTTTAATTTCTCAATAGACGATAAACAATTCCTGTAGTGCGGTGATCTTACGCGGGATTCCCTATGAGCTTTATATTTTGGTTTTTAGGGTATATTTCAAATTTTGTAGCTTGAAAAGCTTGTAATTTATCGTGCCTAATACCTGGCAATCTACAATAATCCTCAAGATATTCTACAGCTGTTTTTCTATCGCAGTTTTCATAAATTGCGCAAGAGAAAAATGTCTTAATCTATCTACAGTTTCTACTATGTATTATTTGTTTTTGTGGTCATCAAAAGGAATTGGCCCGCCAAATTGTATTTGAATTGCTTCATTTAGTTGAGAAAGTTGTGGAAGTGGCCTAAGTCTGATTTTCGAATCAGAGCTTTAAGATTTTTTTCATTTTTTATACGGTCCGGGCACGGTTGAATTATCGTCATTCGAAATTGTTTTTTTGCTTGAATTCTCCAATGGAAAGTTGTTTTTGTTTGGGGCACGCTTATGTTTAATAACTGCTTTTCCAATTGTACAAAATTGAATATGGTTCCAGGCAGTGACACACATTCTTTCTGAAGTGTTATACTCAATCAATGTGAGTTGGGTCAATTGTGTTGCGATTGGTATTATCCAAATAGAAAGTGGCAATTGCGTCGCGAATGGCGAATGTGTTATCTACTTTTTGTCGATTACGTGGCGATTAGGCAATCGCGTCGCGAATGGTTGATTTCTATTTAGTTAGTCCAATTGAGAAGCGTTTGACAAAGATTTAATTCAACTAAGCGATAGCGCTGAAAATGGGAAGAGTGACAACTAGAGTTAAACAAAATGAAGAAATGGATTTGTTCAACATTTGATCAAACATCCGGGAAGTAAAATTAGATTTGTTTACAGTATGAAATCATTAGACAGCATGAACAGACATTACTTGCAAAGTGGGAGGAAGTTAGTAAGAAGTTAGCAACAAAATGAACTAAATAGGCATTCGCCCTTCAAATGGAGTATTCAGACATACATAGATTAAAGTACGAGTGTAGATACAAGAAAGGTATCTATCACCGTACGACATTTCTCCCCTCTTGGAAAGAAAATAAATTATTAATTAAAATCAGAAAATTAATAAATATTCACCGGTTAGTAAGTAGTAAAAAATTAAATAATAAGTAAAATATAAGTTTGAGAGAGGAAGTTTGTTTTAATAAAGTTTTTATTCGCTGTCACTTTGTTCAGCCGTTTCCGCTTGTAATACGGTCATCTCTCTCGGCTGTTCTTGTCGGTCATCAATGTTCTGATACGAATCTCCTGCAGTTTCTATGTCTTGATCGTCGACATATCCTTCGGTATTGCGAACCTTTTCAACTATTTTCTGGGTCTTCTTTTTCTTTAAAGTTCGTTTACTTCTTCTGACAGATGAAGTATCAGAGTCCGACGTATCGCTTATGGTTAAATTACGTTTTGAAGTTTTCTTCAAAATTGGTGTCGGGTGTGTAGGTGTCGGTGATGTTGTTTGTGATGCAGATGGTCCTGCTACAGTCGAATCATCCATTTGCGGCGCAATTGGACTTATGTTGAGCACTTGTACTAAATCAGGTCTGTTTAGGAAAGCTGTGTCATATTTTGGATTCCTTTTCGGAATACGCATCTTTAGTGATCGTGTGATATTGCTTGTTGTTGAAGTACAAGAACGTCCAGAAGAAACTATGCTTACATCGTCGGCTTGTCGTTTATTCCTCTTAATTTTCTTGTCCCCGGTGTTTTTTCGAAATAGGTCCTTTTTGTGAAGTTGAATTTTCTGCTCTAATGTTTTTTCTGTTATTTTCTGCGGGCGGCGATCTATGTATTCTATTAATTTTGTTTCGCGTTCAGCTCGCGTTCCGAATTTCGCGATGTCAGAATTCCGGACTCTAACTTCCTGTTTTTATGGCTCCTTTATAACGCTCGTTGTCGGGCTTATTTTGCAGACGGTGCTCCCTGGCGCTAGTACTTCGTAGAGACCGTCTAAATTCTTTTTCTGTCGTTGGCTTTCGTGTCGCTTTCTGGCCAATTTAACTTGAATACTTCTTTCGGAGCATGGCATCTCGCGGCAAATGGCTTCGGGTTTAATGAATCTTGTCTCTCCGTCCTTGCGTTTTTCTTGCTCCAATCTTGCGCGAGAATTTGCAGCGCAAATGACCTTTTCTATTTCGGTGTCGGAGCATAACGCAGTGTCGGCCCACTGTTCCTCCGTTAAGTACGAACGACCTGGGATTGTGTCCTCGTCTAAATAACAATTAATTATGGCATTATAGTTCAAATTTTTATTATTAGGTTTAGTAGTGATATTTGATATAGGTGTATTACATTTTCTGCCAAAATGTGCCTCAAATGGTGTAATATTTAATGTTTTTTGTTTTGATATTCTTAATCGTTGTATTATTGCTTTCAATGAATTTTCTAAATGAAATTTTTTATTTAATTGTGATTTCATGCAAGATAATTGTCGTTTAATTGTTTGAATAATACGTTCTACTAATCCGACTGCTCTATGGTCATTTGCTGGTGCATATATAGGTGTAATATTATTTTCAGCACAAAATGTCTCAAACTTTTTTCCTGTAAAACATTTAGCCTGATCTAATCTAATAGTTCTGGGTACTCCGTGTTGATATATATAATTATTTAAGAATTTAACTACATTTGGGCCTGATGCATTGTTTACTATTTCTGCCGTAGGGTATTTAGAGTATCTGTCTATACTTGTAATAAAATATTGTTCTATGCCTTTCTCATTTAAAATTGGTCCACCAAAATCTAGTTGTATTTCCTCATTCGGTTCACTACACTTAGGTAAAGGTGTCCATTTGCGGTGCGAAATCACTGGTTTAAGATTCTTACCGATTTCAGTGCATGCCTTGCATTCACTGGCTTTTGCCAATATATCCCTGTGGATATAAGGCCACCAGATATTCTGAGCCAACGATAACATTGCAAAACTGCCCGGATGAGTAGAGTGTATGTCCTCGAGTACAGCATCCTTAATAGCTTTGGGGATTGCTATCCTTTCGTCTAGACAGACGCATCCGTTTTTTACACTCAAGTCTCTCCAATATGAGTGGAGATACGGACTAATTTCCTGCAGTCTTTCAGCGTCGTCTCGTAATACACAGTCTCGTACCTCTTTTAGGATGGCATCCTTCCCCGTTAATATTGCGAGGAATTTTTTGCTGAACACTTTTTGAAGTGTTTCGTTAAACATCAGGTCATCTGTTTCATCGATCATGCTACCTGTCGGAGTTTCGGTACGGCTTGTGTTGTTTGATTCTGGGGTCGATGGGGTTGTATCAGAAAAGGTGACTCGTGCTTTTGCTGGTGTTGATTTTGAACGGACTGCTTTTGATTTTGACATAATTCTGAGGCTGTTTATAGTATTTTTTGATCTTAAAGGTTCGTTCTCTTTATTTACGAAGTAATTGTTCGAACGCTGAATTTGGGCAAAAAGCGACTTGTTTTTGGGTGTGTGGTATTTATACTCGAATTTGGGTATTTTCGCGCTTAATTTGGTGTTATTTGGTGGATTAGTTGCTTTATTGCCATTAATGGGTTGAATTGGGACTAATTGTTCAGATTGTTCACATTCTTTACTGTCTGACATTTGCACCTCTTTTGCAGCGAATTTGCTAATGGAATGTGAATTATTGACTTTATGCTGATTTGGTACAAATTGTAATTTGCTAGTTTTAAGTGGCATTTGCGGCGCAAATGGATGATCAAAATGAGTGTTAACATTTGAATTTCTAAGTGTTAATTGCGATGCGAATGGAGGTTTCAACTGTGAAGTTGTTAATTGCGGTGCAAGTGGTAATTGAAAATTTGTCGAATTAATGTTTAACTGTGTGGTTAATCGCGGTGCGAATGGAGGTTTTATTTGTTGTGGTGGCATATTTGACTTTAATATGGTCTGAAATTTTTTAGTTGTTGTTTCTTTATTCACTATAAGATATTTCATTGAATCACAAATTTTAGAAATTGTTGCTACAACAAAATGTTCGTCATAAGTAGATATCTTTTTAGCTCTAGCGAAGGGGTTTCGAGAAATGTAATCAACAAGTCCCATTTTTGCACCTGGCATATGTTCGATTGTGAAATTGTATGGTAACAGTCTATCTATCCAGCGAGACAAACGGCTGTTATATGATTTATTAGATCGATGTTTTTTAAGTATTGATAATAGAGCTCTGTGGTCTGTTACTACCGTGAAATTTTTTCCGTATAGATAATATTTAAAATAGTCAATTGACCACACTATCCCCAATAGTTCCAATTCGTTGACACTGTAGCGTTCTTCTGTTGTGTTGAGAAATCGTGACGCGAATGCAATTGGCTTCCAACCTTCTGGTGTATTTTGTCCTAAAGCTGCCCTCAATCCTGAGCGTGAAGCGTCACATTTTACTCGAACGTCTAATTTGGGATTGTAATGACTATTTTCAGTACTATTTGCTATTTTTTCTTTAATTAGATTAAAGTGTTTTGTGTGTTCATCTGTCCAGACGAATTTTACTGATTTCTTTAGTAGTGGTCTGAGAGGGTGACATAATTGTGCTAGGTGTGGTATAAATTTACCGATATAGTGGACTGATCCTAGAAATGATCTGAGACGTTTTAATGTTGTTGGTGGTGGTATTGTGAGAATTGCAGCTGTTTTGCTTTCTAATGGTGATATACCTGTTTGTGTAAATTTGTAACCGAGCCATTCTATTTCTGATTTTGCAAAGTGACATTTTTGTAAATTAATTCTCAAATTATCGTCATCTAGCTTTTGAAGACATTTGAAAACTAAAGCTAAATGGTCTGCTTCAGTGCCTGTACTAACGATTATTATATCATCCAAGAAACAGTATGTGTTTTGCAAACCTACTAGAGTATAGTCCATGGCTTTTTGAAATTCCGCCGGCATGTCTGTGAGACCATAGAAACCTGTTTTGAATCTATATGTACCAGTAGATTCACCACATATTATATTAAAATTACAGTGTTTTGCTGTTTCGTGATGTAATTTTAATTGACTATATGCGTATTTGAGGTCTAATGTGGCGAAATAGGCTTGTTGACTGTTGTGTGTACTTGTCAAGTGTTGTGAGATGGTATCAATTAACATTTCAATATTTGGCATTTGATATTTGTTTTTGTGTATTGCTTTATTTAGAACTTTTGAATCTAGTGCTAGCTTTATTGACTGGTCTTTCTTTACGGTTATTACGATTGGGGATATGAAGTTTTCATCCGAACAACTAGATAATTTTTCAATATGGCCTTCTGTCTGTAGTCTTTCTAATTCATCTGTAACTCGAGGTTGGAGATTTATCGGAACACGTCGGCCTTTTTGATGCTTTGCTGTAAACTTTTGATGAAACTTTGATTTTGCTACATGTGTCTTAGATAGACCAATTCATGATACTAAATGTGGAAATCGCGTCGCAACTGTCTCTTTAATTTTACATGCAGAATTAGTGATGTTATTAACACATTTACCAGTTTCTGGTTGTTGTTGGACAACTGCAATCCTCAGTGGGCCAAACAGATCTCTTCCAATTATGTTTTTGTGGCCGTCATCTACCACTGTCAACATTGCTGATACATCTTTCCAATGGTTGTAGGTCACTGTAGTTTCCAAATGCCCGATGACTTTGATTGGTTCGTTGGAGAACGTTTTTAGGTTCCTTTTTTCTGACGAATCTGTCCATCTTGCAGATTAGTTGATTGTAGGATTCTGTTTGCTAGACTTTTTGTTATAATACTCACAGCACTATCAGAGTCGATCATTGCCGATGTTTGTATTTCTCCAATCTGTACTTCCACATTCAGTGGCTCCAGTTGATGAACTGAATCTGAAGATATAGCTGCCACGTAGTCGTCTGAGTCACTTTCGTAGTTTGAGTCGTATACTTGTTGGTACAATTGTTGATAGCTTGTTATATAGTTTACTGATTCCTCGTCATCGCTTTTTTCTGGTGATTGTTCAATTTGATTTACGTTTGCTTTTTGATTTTTCTGTGTTGAATTCTGCTGCTTCTTTGGTTTTCGACATTTTCGAGCAAAATGACCCAAAATACCGCAATTGTGGCATTTTTTTTCCATTCGCAGGACAAATCTGTTTGTGGTTGTGACTCCAGCGAAGACCACAATCGGTACAAACACTTGTATACTGATAGTTTGCAGGGACAGTTGGATAGCGTGTGAAGTCACGTTTTGCTGGAGGTGCATTCGCGTTGCGATTGCGAATATAGCTATTGTTGATGTAATCTACAGATGTATTACTTGTCATTAAGTTTTGGTTAATTTTCTGTTGATTTTGTGCTCCCATTTCCATTTGTATGGCAATTTCTAGTGCTTTTGGTGGTTCCACAGTTTCCTTCAACAACTCCTTTTGAGTTTCGTGATCAAGCATATTGAGTATGAAAGCATCACGAATTAGTGTTGTTTCTTCGCTTCCGAGGTTGCAATTTTCTGCCATTTCTATGAGACGACCGTAGAAACTCTCTACTGACTCTCCCTTTTGTTGTTTGCATGAATAAAATACGAAACGATCGTAGGTTATGTTACGAACCTTTGTGAATGACTCCTCCATTGCCTGCCACAAATCTTTTAGAGGTTGTTTCTCTACTTGAAAGTGTGGGTATTTGCTCTTGAAGATTCGACGCCCCTCTGTGCCAATGCTTAGATACAGCAGCGATATCGTCTTCTGCTCACAGAGTGTCCATGGTTTGTCTCCACAGAGAATTCCAATTTCATCAGCCTTCTTGCATCTGTTTTGCCAGTTCATTTTCAACTGCTGGTTTCGAACCTTACGATCTCTTTCTGTGGCCTGCGTATGGTTTTCTACTGGTTCTTCATATGTAGGTTCGGGTGGATAGTTCACTGATGCAGGAGGATCATCTAAGAGAGTGTCAAGTTGTATTCCTTCCTTGGCGAGAAGAGCAAGTTTCCAATTTCGTGTCCATTTGTCCCACGTTAGAGTGGGTGTTGCTGTGGGTTTCTCCCAAAAGGCTTCTATGTGCAGTGGAGTTTTCTTTGTGTCCGCTGCTGACTGCGCCATGTTATACTCAATCAATGTGAGTTGTGTCAATTGTGTTGCGATTGGTATTATCCAAATAGAAAGTGGCAATTGCGTCGCGAATGGCGAATGTGTTATCTACTTTTTGTCGATTACGTGGCGATTAGGCAATCGCGTCGCGAATGGTTGATTTCTATTTAGTTAGTCCAATTGAGAAGCGTTTGACAAAGATTTAATTCAACTAAGCGATAGCGCTGAAAATGGGATGAGTGACAACTAGAGTTAAACAAAATGAAGAAATGGATTTGTTCAACATTTGATCAAACATCCGGGAAGTAAAATTAGATTTGTTTACAGTATGAAATCATTAGACAGCATGAACAGACATTACTTGCAAAGTGGGAGGAAGTTAGTAAGAAGTTAGCAACAAAATGAACTAAATAGGCATTCGCCCTTCAAATGGAGTATTCAGACATACATAGATTAAAGTACGAATGTAGATACAAGAAAGGTATCTATCACCGTACGACATGAAGAAAGAGAAGTGGGCTTAACAGATTTGAAGGAATTGAATAGACAAGAGTTCGACTGTTTGCAACGTCTGATTTGGCAAAAGAGCGTTGTTTTTTACAATCAATTTTTCTATCAAGGGCGGTTGTTTTCGGTTTTCTCTCTTAAGCGCCCACCTTGACGAGTGATTATATCGTTGTGGCCCGATTAGGAGTCTCTCGCTACTGCCAAATGACTCGGAACGTACGCCACGTAATCATCGAACTTTTCCCGGTGAGAGAGCTCCTTTTGTGTTGAGACAGCACAAACCATGTGGCGATTTCGTGAGTCCACACCGATTTTTCCAATTTTTGTGACGACGAACACTTTGGATCTAGCGCAGGAGGTTGAGTCCTGGAACGGGTTTGCTTCCCAAGTTAAAATTACCCAAACAAGCAAGAAGTCAATATCAGGAAAAACTCTGGCCTCTGCTGGAGAAGGGACTGAGACGGGGACTAACAGTCAGACAGGGACACTGGACTGAATGTGCTCACACTGCGAAAACGGACCTTTCAAACGACAGAGGGTCTCTCCCAGCGCAAAAGGAGCTTCCACACAGATGACCACCATGAGATGCATGAATCCAAGACGGTCAGGGTCCAGGCTAGATGGAGTCAGGAAGAGATGACTGTAGTTGCACTGGCTCTTAGGCAGATAGACCAGACGACCTCAAAAGCAAAGCAGAACGATAAGCTGCGCCAGATGTTCCCAGAATGCACAGTGGAGTCCTTCAAGGGACTCAGACGAAACAAGAACTTCATTCAGACGCTGAAGGGACTTGATGAGACTCACCCATCAGACGGCGATGTGACACCCAAGACCCTGATTAAGGACCAGGCACATTCATAGATGAATAGATGAAGGCACGAGTGAGGTGGCCATGCCCACTGACGACTGCGTGAGGATAGGCCTAGCTGAGGCACTAGACATGAAGTGGCTCACATCATCGGGAGAGATCAAAAAGATGTCAGACGAGGAGCTGGAGCAGTTTGTGGAACATGAGGGGGCTACCTGGCTCAAAACTATCCCACAACAACAAGTCAAAACTGCAAAGCGGTGCAAGACGAAATTGGACTTCAGGACAAACAAGGCTAGACGCAGGCACCAGTACGCGGGACTACAGGCGTTGTTCTAGAAGCACAGAGGACGCGGTACCAGATGTGTGATAGATTGGTCATGACACACGAACAGACGATGGGACATGAGGAAGTGTGTGAAGACACTTCCTCATGTCCTTGATGCGTGGTAGTCACTGAGGAAGATCAGGGTTCCTTGATGCGTGGTAGTCACTGAGGGAGACAGAAGGCGAAGTTCCAGACGTGACCAAGATGACTGGAACCAGCAGAATGTCCTCCATCTCACAGGACAAAGTGGCCACTGCAGTCAAAGGACTGGGGGAATCTGCAACAGGGCGAGATGGTATCACGTAGAGGAAGACACTGGCAAACATCCCATTCGGATCACTGGCCACACAATTCAACCTCTGGATGATGGCGGAGAGGCTTCCAGAGGAACTGATCAAGGGACGGACAGTGTTCATACCCAAGGAAAGTAGCACTCAAGACCCCATGAAGTATCGGCCCATCACCATTGCTAGTTTGGTCACGAGGTGCTTCAACTAGGTTCTGGCGGGCAGAGTGGCAGATGCTGATGACAACCCTAGACAGAAAGGCTTCAAGACGGGAGACGGCATTGCGGCGAACACTACTGCTTCAGACCATACTGGAGGAGAGCAAAAGACGAAGGAAAAAACTGAAGCTGGCATTCATTGATGTAGTCAAAGCCTTTGACAGCGTCACCCACAAGGCACCGGCTGAGGCAGCCCTTGAAGCAGGAATTGACATCAAGATGGTGCGATACATCTTGAACAACTCCAAGAGGCAGGCACAAATCTCCGGACGCAGAAGCAACAAGATGTGTAAGACCGGGCCGAGGCGTACGAGAGGGCGACCTTCCCTCTTTTGTACTGTTCAATCTGGTCACGGACCGAACACTGAAGAGGCTACCTGCATCCACTGGAGTGATGGTTGGAGAACAACGAGTCAACTACTGACCTATGCCGATGATGTAGTGTTGCTGGCGGTCACCAAGACGGGGCTTCAACACCTGCTAGACAAGTACCAGAAGGGACTAGATATAAGTGGTCTCAACACCAATGTGAAAAAAAGCTCGACGCTGGACTTGGAAACTGTGCCCAAAGACAGGCAGCTGGTAGTGACGGTCTGTTCAAAGTTCAGATGTGGACCAGACAGTCTCCCGAGCATGAGCGGTGCCGGATTCTAATAGTACCTGGGGGTGGATACTGGAGCTTAAACTTGATCATCTGAGAAGAGCTCCTTTGAAACCACAACAAAGACTCTGGATTCTGAAAGCGTATGTCATCCCTAGTCTGTACCACTTACTTGTGCTTGGCCAGACGACACGGGTGGAGCTACTGGGTCTAGACAGGGTCATAAGACGAACAATCAGATGATGGATGGCCTGTCCAAAAGATGCTCCACCACCCATGTTCCACGCAAGAGGGGACGATAGAGGACTGCAGGTGGCTCAACTCTTGGTGACAATTCCACTACTATGGTAAGCACGTCTGGACAAGTTGCTGCGTGATGATGACCCCGTGGTGAATGAAATGACAAAGACGGACTACTTCAAGAAGCAACTGGCTAACCTTGAGAACTTCATGCCCAGGGTTGGTGACACACTGGTGAGGAGCAAGAAAGTGGCAATGGAAGCACAGGCGGCAGTATTACACAGCTCAATGGATGGAGGGGGACTGGAGTCTGTGGCCCGGGCTGAAGGTCAAGTCACCTTGCTCAACGGCACCACTCTGATGACAGGTGAGACTTTCATCAACGCCATGAAGATCAGTGGCAATTTGATGATGACCAAAGCCAGTCTTGCGAGGTGGCATTACCAGCAAGACACAAGCTGTGACACATATGGGAGAAGAGAGACGCTGGCACACTGCCTCCAGACATGTCCAAAAAAACTGGGGCACCAGAATCAAACGACACGATCGTATTGTTGAGCTGATCAGGAGAGCATTGAAAAGAAAGGGCTATGAGACCATCGAAGAACAAATCATCAAGACAAGGCGCGGCGTCAGAAACCAGACATCGTGGCCACAAAAGAAGGGAGAAGCTGGGTACGTGATGCGGCGGTCACAGGCGACAACACGGATCTGGACTGGCATGCGGACCAAAAGACGGCCTACTACAACCTCGATGAGGTCAAGGACTGCATCAGGGAAAGAACGGGCTCACAAGAAGTCAATCTAGGTGGAACTGTCACCAATTAGCAAGGGGCAATAGCACCAAAGACAGTGAGGCTGCTGGTGGATCTGGATGTTCCAAAGAGCACGATCAAACTCTTGGTGGCGAGGACCCTTGAATGAAGTGTCTGGAATTTGCAGATGTGGAGGAAAAGTGCATAAAGCAAAGATTCCCTCGATGAAGAAGTGACTGGTGATGGAGAACCTACGCGGATCTGTCAGACCAGACATACGAAATCTCTGTCTCAAAACTCCGGCTGGCATACCCACTATAGTATTCAAATCCTCTCAAACTCTGAATTGTGTAATCTCTATTAAACATCTTTGTATATGTGTATATGTAGCAGGCAAAATCATGTGTTTGAAAGCAAAAAAAATGTTTCCTTGGATATATGTACATGCAAAGAAACTGAAAATTAGATATTAAAATCAACCCACTGGATCAGCCGGTTTTGATACGTTTTGTTACCTCTATTATTGTTGAGTGCTGAAACTAACGCTAAAGGGTCAGTCCGCCCTGAAAATGTTTTTTTTAAGATTTCAAGCCCCAAGACCTTTGCGAATAGTTGAAGTTCGCTTTTAGAAAATCTCATATTGGATGTTGTGGAAACGATGTTTTTATTTGATGTTATTGTTTGATGCATGCCCCTAGGCCTTTGATATTTGCGTCACAATTGAAGCTTGTTTCCTTAGAAGTGTTTATTTTCTGTAATACAGCTGAACTGATTATTTATTTTTTCGAAAAATTTTCTGTGAATTTCTTTCCATTCTAATTTAGAGTTTTTTTGTTTCTGGTTTTTTTCTTTAATGGTAGGCGAAATAGAGAGGAGAGTTGAAATTTTTGGTATAGCTTTTATGAATTGATTGGAACACCCCAGAAAAAAAACAAATATTTTTTCGTTCTTAGGATGGTGCAATTTGTTTTTTGCCTACTAATACGAATAATTTTAAAACTGAGCCGTTATTGAGTCTTTCGCCGATTCGATTTTTAGGAGAAGTATTGCTAGACCTTTTTGATCTAGTCTATTCACTGTAGTCTAAATGTTTCTCAGAATCTAATAGATTTTTCAGCGTTCTAACAATTATGTTTTATCAGATTGGTAATTTTGATTAGATTTCGTCTATTTTTTATATAAAATTTTGCTGAAAAGTGACTGGTTTATCTTTTAAGACGTAAAAACCGTGGAGAAATTAATATGTTTAAGTAGACCTGCAAAAGTTTTTCTGATGTTGTTCTATACTGATGTTGTTCTAAGATGTTTTTCTATACTGTGATCTAGGGGGATTTTAAATCCATGTGGATGTGCGCGGATTTTAAATCCAATTTATCTTTAAGCGGATTTGTAAGCGGATTTTAAATCCATTTTTGAACGCCAGTGCGTCCCTTGGGATTGTTTTTGTTCAGTAATGTAGGATGCAACTGAATCTTTTATGTGATGATACCTTGCATTTGGTACTGATTTTAATGAAAAATTTTGCGTATATTTTTAACTCGAGCTCGATTTCAGCCAATTTTTATTTCGTGCATTTATGAAAACTTTACTGTTAAAATAGTCAACCGGACATATCTCTGAATTGATAATTTATTTATCTGTAATCAGTTCGCCAAACACTCTTTCAATCTCTTCAAGTAAATGTAGGGGAACTCAACGTCTTTTTATTTGATTTGGTGCATGGTCATGTCTAAAAAGAGTTAGCAACGTTGTTTTTGGATTTCCTTGATCGGGTACATTTATGTGGGCTTTTGTTGGAATTTTATTTTTATACAGTTTTCTACGAATCTATATTTGTTATAGAATTACCAAAATCACTTGTACTTGGTTTTGGCTCCTGCTACAGAGTGATGAGCGATATCTGTAGTATTTCTCTACCCATAAAATAGTTCGTGCTATGAGCGAAGACTAGACAGCGACATACTGTTTTTGAAGCAGTTGTATTTCGCTGGTTATTTGTTACATTTGTAACTTCAATTGATTGATTTGCCGTTTCCATTGTCAAGATGTTCCTGTGGGATCCAGATTCCTTCGGTCCTTGCTGTTTTCTCTTGTTGGGCCAGCTGTTTTGATCCATTTTTCTCCATCCGTTGATTTGTAAAAAAAAACTACCTTTTTCACTTTATTGAAATCGGATGGAAATATCAATCTGATTCTTGTTTGCTCAGTTCTCTGTAAGTTCACGATCGGCGAATTCGGTTTCCAACGTCTCACTCTCTTGGGGGTCAGTCCGATTTGGTTCTTGATGGGTCTCTGCCTGGTCTGCGTCTCTCGAGGGTACGTCTAATTTGCGTAAGGAGGGTTTGTCTTGAGAATATCTCTGCTATGATAATGTTCCCTGGGGAAAAGGATCCGCCGCATCTCCGGCATTGTGAGTGTTCGCTGAGAATGCTTGTTAACTGTGTTGTGTTTTGTGTTTTGTGTCCTATGATTACTTCTCGCCCATTGTTTGCGATTGCTGAAACTTGCTGACTCCGGTTAGAGGCCCTTGAGCGTAGTAATCCTCGCTAATTTTTCCTGCGCGTTCACCTGACAACTCAAAACTCAGTACAAGAGCAGGCGTTCTTTCTTCTAACAACAAGTCTATCTTGAATGTTTGTGTTCTTCATCTTTGCAAAAAATAAGTTACTGATCAGATCTTCTACATTCCCTAGAGCTGCGCTGAACCCGTGTTCTCTCAATCTACTGAAGAACGTCTCCAGGTTTTCGTTTGAGTTTCGTTGTACTGTAACTAAAGTCAATTCTATCAAATGTGTTGTTTCTTGGACGTGTAACGTTGGTTCTAATTGATAAGCCAGCTCTTGTGTTGATGCAAACTTCTTACTATAAAGCCAACTTCGTCACTCATCTGGCGGTAGATGATAGGTCCCCTCTATCGAATGTGCGTTTGCATTTGTTTTCACAATCCACTAAACGTCTTTTGTTTCTCATCTCTGGCTGTCATTCTTCATTTCACTTCTCTTGACGCTCGCCATTATTGGAGATTGTTTGAGAAAACAAATCTGCGGATTTCGGTTTTAGCCTCAACAGCTGGGATACACCCATGTTCTCTTTCGCTATCGCATGATCTCTTACGGCTATCTTAAAAGATGAAAACCACAGTCCATTCAGAGGACAAATTGGAAACCCGACTTCCTTCCTTCTTCTTTTGAACACCGATTTTTATCTCCGAAATTCTGCAAGTCATGCCTGCACAAAAACTCGACTCATTTGGGTACCAGATAACATCTGCAGCTAAATCAGCATCGTAAAGATAATGTATGGAGCATATAATTTTAGAAAATTTAATGCATATAATTGTAGAAATTATAATGCCACTTTTAAGTTCTTGTTTACAGTCCCTCGGGGAATCCTGTATCACAGCTGCAATGATCTTGAGTCCGTAAAATCCGTTTTTGTAGCTCGTAGTTGTTAAGTGATAAAAAATATTGTTAAACATTCTTTCCATAAATTTTTCAGTGTGATTTGCTGGTTATTTTGCAAATTGGTTGTAGTCACATGAAAAGTGTTTTCAGAGGTAAATGATTATAATCTTTGTAAGATTGTATCGATGGTTTTTGTAAGATGGTTTTCTGAATATTTAACGTTCAGTTCCTGTTTTTGTATTCATTTACATAAAAAATGTTCTAGTGGAATCAAACTCAACAGATTGAACTAGTTTCACACTGATGACCAGCAAAACAAAATATGATTAGATCAGCTAAAAAATATTTTTTTCTGTATTTGCTGGAGGGTCCTTGAGAATTTTTTTTACAATTGTTGGACAAGGCCGACTAGCTACATATATGTCTAACTCTTCTATTTTTGCTGAAAATTCAAGAAGCTTTTTACGATGGATTACGTTGTTTAATGTTTCTTCCTTATTTTCTTCAGAGTTGCTGTTGTTGAGTAAAATAGTTTATTATAGTCTTGCCACAAGCTAAAAAAAACAAAACTGTTCTCAACAAAGGCGACCAATTAAATATTGATCGTTAAGCTTTGTTAGTTTGCATTAGCTAAATTTTCGGATCTGAAAATATCACAGTTTTTACAATTTGGTGTTGAACACATAATGTGGTTTGTTAATTTGCATACAAATTTCCGACGGTTCTTCCATTGAAAAGCTTCAGCACTAAAATTCGTTGATTTTTTAGAAGTACTGCAAACAATCAAATGGAATTTTCTTTGGAATTGAATTTTTTTATGAGATGATACTCTAATTTGTATTTTTTAAAATTTTTTTGTGAATTGAATTTTTTTGTGAGATGACACGGTTTATTTGTATGTTTTGCATTTCTGGGTTCAACTGATTCTCCCTTCAGTAGCCCATTTTTGGGAAAACATAATATCGAATGGTAATGTTACATACCCGGGTCGAGATTTCGCCAAAAACACTGTAAGAATTGCAGCGAAAGGAAAATATTTTGGCACGCATCTTTCAGCGACGAGCACGGTGAGAGCGGTAAATTTTTGTAAGATATGCTGTTTTTATCAGTATAGTTTTATTTTTCACCGCATTCAAAGGTATTTGTACAGAAATAAAACTGCCATACACTGGTTCGAACGTCTCACCTCTGCTTGTTAACAGCGTAGTATTTTACTTCGCCATCTGTCTCCTATTCTATGACTTTTCTTGAGAATATAAATCAGATTCAATAAACGTTATAGAACCCAAATGCTTTGAAATTTTCTAAGATTTGCGGTTTTTAGCATTGAATTTGTTTCACAGCTTAAGCGATGAAAACAAAAACTTTGCCGCTAAAAGCCAAAAATCTTATGAAAATTCAGCGCCAAAAATACAGTGATTTTTACCGGTAAATTGTCGTAAGATGGGTGGTTTTAGAAATAAGTTTTTCTCGCCGCTTTCACCGATGAAAATATAACAATTTTTTTCTAGAAAAACTACACCTATTATTTTGGATGTTTTAGACTTTCCACTCATAAAGAATCTCTGTCAATGAATTTCCATTGATATAAAGAACTCCTTGTGCCCACTAAAATAAACTTTGTTGAAAAATATTAATCGCGTGTATACAACTAAGAACAGATGATTATCTAAATTTTCTAGAGAAGCTGCCTGAGAGTTTTTTGACATTTTATACTTCACTTACATAAGGATCTTTTACTATGAGATTGACTTGATTTGAGATTTCATCTCATTTGAAGCAGAGGCGGTATCAAAATACAATTTTATTAAATTTAGGCATTGTTTTACCTAAAAAGACTTTTAAAAATTAATTACTTCCATTTATTTAATAATTGTTACAATAATATTTAACAAAATCGGCAACTTAAAGTAGTTAGAAGAAATCCTAAAAAACTAAATTTTTGAACGAAAAACTAACGTTGCTCTACTAGTGCAGCTATGTGCGCCATTCAGGGAAGTTTACTGTAAGAGTGGCGAAATTGTTTTCAACACATTTAACGCATTCGCCATGATTCTTACACCTTTTATGCAATATTTTCTGCAGTAAACTTTTAAATTTAGCAGTGAATGTTTGTAAGTTTTGCTATTCTTAGCGGTGTATTGTTTTTTACAACGCTATTCTTGCATCTTTTTTGAAAAAGTTTTTGCGGGAAGGTAAATTGTAAGTTTGCGATCCTTCCCTATCAGTGAATTCTTTTTCCACCGCCTTCACCGCACTCAACGCTAAGAATTGTTACTCATGCACCTTTTTACCACATTCGCGGAATTCAAAAAAAACATTGAATTCCAAAATGTTACACACCTTAAAAGTGTCAACAAAATGGCAATGTACAAATTCTAAAATACATAAAACAATAAGAATATATTTTATTTACAACGTTTGGAATACTAAAAACATTAAAAAAAATTATATTGGATAATTAGGAAATTAAAAACAACGAAAACTTAAAAAAGGTCCCTCAACAAATCTCTGTAATCCAGTGCCTTTGGGTCCTTCAGATATTCCTTGAAATAGAATTCTTTCAAGAAACCTTTGATGTTTTTAACCTTATCAAATTTTTGTCTTTGCTCATATGGAACTTCTTTGTACAATTTCATGGCTTGCAGCATCAATGATTTATCGAGGAATTCCGAATTAATTTTCATAGCCGGATAAATTTTCCCGTTCTCGCATTTTGCTTACAATTGGAAGTTTGCAATTCATTGTTGTTACTAAAAGCTGGTAATTGTTTCCTAAAATATTTCATGAAAAATACCATACATCGATATTTGAGAAGGAATTCAACCGGCATGATTCTGTTTTTTTTTAAATCAGTCGAGCGATTAAATTTTTTTCTTTTGAAACACACTTGTATTCCCCAATTAAATTGTTTTTCTAATGTTATCATGAGATTTTTTCTGATACCAACAAGCATAAGAGATGAGTATTGAATGTGACTTAAAACAAGCGCGTTCAATAGTGTTACTCTAGTTTTTATAGGAAAACAGTTCCTTATATCTTTCAAGATTTTGATGCTGCACGCCATTCTGGAGAGTATTCTTTTGATCTCTTCTTTAAAGTTTAATTTGTTGTCTAGTATTATTCCTAGATATCTTACCGACGACGATTCTCCTATGTTCACATCGTTAACCTTGAGATGAGACGGAGTTCGTTCTTTTTTGATGGAGCAAACACAATATATTCAGTCTTCTTATTGTTCATCATTAATTGATGTGATTGGAAGTAATAACATAGTTTTTCAATATTTTTTTCCAAATAACTTCTAGCTATATTTTCATTAGTATGAGAAGAATAGAGGAAAGTGTCATCGGCGTACTGGATTACTTGACAATGGTCACTATCAATAACTCTATGAAGATCATTCACATAAATGTTGAACAATATTGGTCCTAATACTGTCCCTTGTGGCACTCCTCTGTTAAGTAAAACCCAGTCAGACTCATTTCCCGAGAAAACTACTTTTTGAGTTCTGTCTTTCAAATATGATCTAATCAATTGTGTAGATGTTCCGTCGAATCCTAAACATTTCAATTTTTCTATTAGTATTTCGTGTGAGATTGAGTCAAATGCTTTTGAGAGATCGAGGAATGCTCCACAAACTGTATTCTTTTTATCCATTTCAGTTCTTACATATTCCGTACATTGTAGTATGGCATCTGTTGTGGACACTTTTTTTCTATATCCAAATTGTTTAGGTGACAGCAATTTATTTGAGATCAAATAGTCATTAATTTGGTTCCTTATAACTTGCTAAAAAAATTTTGCCAAGGCGCCGGTTACTGATATTGGACGATAGTTAGTGGGATCTTCTGTGTTTCCTTTTATATAAAGAGGTGAGACCAAAGCTATTTTGAGGTCAGTCGGAAAAGAAGACTCAGAAATAAACTCATTTATCAGAAAACAGAGAGGCTTCGCAAGGACAGATTGGGCATCTTTCAACGCCCATGAGGGAATTTTCGAAGGACCCAAAGGTTTGTTCACATTCAAACATTTAATTAAATCATGGACTTCTTTACTAGTAACATATTTGAAGAAGAATCTATTTGCATTTCCCGAATCAGCTGAGAACAATGTTTTATCAATTTTTTTTTCTTTCGCCAAAGTATTCCCCCAAAACTGAAAATTTGAAGTTCAAAAGGTTTGCGATGTCTTTTCCGTTCGTAATAAGCTCACCGAAGCTGTTACGCAGAGTGTCCATTACAATTCGTTGTTTTTCATTGTTCCTAACTTATTGTATAAATTTCCAGCGACTTTTTTCTGTGTTCAGAGAAATAAAGTCTTTTAACAAGGAAGCTTCATTTTCTGATTTGAAATTTTTTCCAGATAGGAACTTATTTCTATTCAGGAAAATTAAAAGGAAATTTCTATTCAGGAAATTTCTATTCAGGAAATTCTTACATTGTTTTACACGGAATTCTTACGCTGAATCCTCGAGCTGGGTAACCTCAATAAAACATATACCATGAACCGAAAAATTTCATTGTAATAATTTTACTGGTGCTTTAACTATTATGTAATAATTTTCTCAATAGTTTTAAGATTGGCTGAATTTTCAAGTTTAATATTTTTCGCAATTAATCTTTAGTTTTGCTGTATTTGTAACAATGAAGTTGTGTAAAGACTGTGAGCCGTGCAAAAAAAATCAATAGACGAATTTTATTTCAACTTGTTTTGTTAGCAAGTCCAATTATATGAAAAGACCACACCCAACCAACAATAGCAAATACATGACAATACTGCACCCAAAAAAAAAAGATTTTCGCTTGAGATTCTGGAATATCAGGAAAAGTTGACACATTGGAATTTTGCTTAACTCTATATGTAATTCGGGTTGATGCAAAAACCAGAAGCCACGGTTGTCTACCAAAATGTCACGCTGGCCTTTCACCCAACCAAAAAATGGAATGTTGAGTAAATGTGCAAATGATCATTCGAAAAATTAGCTATCTGTTCTTTTTTTGCATCATATGGCAATATATCTGAAATGCAACTGGTGAATTTGATTTAAAATTGAATTTTGGGATTTTTTAAGTCGCTCAGCGTTTTGAGTTATCTTTAAATGTGCTGACCTTGTTGCAGTGTTGTTTATTGTTGCCGAGTCGGAAAAATAAATCAACAATTTTATAACAATTGAGAAAGACAAGTGACCATACATTTGTCCTAACCATGCAGACCATTTCATTTAACCATCAAGAGTGACCAAAAATTTCATTTAAAATTTGCTAGACACAAGAATATTATTTTGCTCGGCTTTAGCTCAGTACGTCTACCGGATCATTTTGGTCAACATTTACCCTAAACCTAAAATTGGTCAACATATACCCTAAACCTAAAATTGGTCAACATTTACCCTAAACCTAAAATTGGACAACATTTACCCTAAACCTAAAATTGGTCAATATTTACCCTAAACCTAAAGTGTCTCTTTAAGATACAAAGCCTGGATTAAGGCAATGTTGTTGCCCGTAACATCATTTTGTTTTAGATTTTTTCGCTCAAATTTTATTTTACAGAAATCATCTTACTTGAATTTCTCGATTGTGAAGTTTATTGATTGAGCTCTCGTGCATTACTGATATCCAGATCTGATCTCGTGGTCTGGCATTTAGCCCAGAAGGATTCTCTTTATACAGAGGAATAATTTTTGTGTGGCCAGGTCCTGAAATAAAAACGTTTGCTATAAAGTCAGCTTTAAAAAAAGTTTAGATTGCTTCAATTTTTTCTTTTCTTATTTATAAAGCATTGCTTTTTCCAATCCATAGCGATAAAGTAGTGTTTTTTAAAAGCTCTGGCTTCTTCTTTTTGGTGTTACCAACGTATATGGTGTCGAGCAAGAATTTTAAAAATTTGCCGATGTCATAATCTAACACCGTCAATTTTGCATTTTTGTCATCTATTAAGAATTTTGTGATACTTTGTTATCACAAAATACTTTCTAAAACAAGTAAGATAGAGGAAACAATTTATTATCAAAATTAGATTCCTGGATTTTGGCTTCAGAAAAAAAATCATTTGCCCTTTGTTGTCAACTAAGATTTTCTGGAAACATTAGTTGGAGGACCCCCCAATGCCAATTGTGTACAAGGTGCGCAAAACCTAGCTCGCCTTTGTGCTAAAAAAATGAGTTCAATTTTTGATAAAAATTACGCTAAACTGATGTTTTATGAACTGGAACATCTTAATTAAAACTTACAATTTTATTCTACATTTTTTATTGTTTAATAAATTTTACAGATTCAATTTAAACAATTTGGCAGGTTTTGCCACGTCATGGTTAGTCATCGCTGATTTTCGTGAAAAATTTTCAGCTTTATTTTTTTGAATTAAACGTGTAAATTATTCTGATTATAACCCTAAGGTTCGATATCCACACTCTTCCAAATATTAAATAAATTAATCGCACTATCAGTATTGTTATTAATATAATCATCTTAAAATTGTGGCTGTTCGTTCTCATTGGTTCCCCTAGGTAATCTGTTCGTTTAATCATGCAATGATTTGCAAACTGGTACATACCATTTGAGTTTTTTTGTGAAGTAACAATGCAAGATCTTGGCAGGGTAAACAGTGTTTTAGTATGTTTTTCATAAAGACTCTCAGTGCTGGGTTTCTCGTCTTCGGTATGTTCTGTTAGAAAAGAAGGAAATAGGATTTTTCAGCGAATTTAATTATAGTGCAGTCAAATCTAATGATAACATTCTAATCTCAGGAGTTTCTAACGTACCTCTTGGAGAATAAGAAAAAAGTAAAACTTGATTTAAATTATTTAAAAATTCAGAAAGTCGCTTTATATTGAAAGGATATAGTTGTTTACTGAATCTTGATACAATCATGATAAATCAAATGAATAATTCATTTTTAGTCACTATGGGTAGAAGCCAGCCTAGCTAACGGTTTCGTATTTTTATCAGCAAGCTTAAAGAATGAAAAAAACTGAACTTACCGAACCAATGGATTACAACATACTGACAGTTATCTTACATTTGAAACCGAATCTACCGAATCTAAGAGCCAGCTATACCAAAAATTTCTTACGTTTAAACTCAAACATTGCAACAATTCTACGTTTTTAAAATTGGAACATGCCAACAAAACTGAAGAAAAACGTAGAGGTTTCGCCGATTTCTTCTAAACTAAACCCAAACATACCAACGGTTGTCTTACAATTACAAAAGACGTTTTCTGAACTAAGATTTCTTTATAAAATTTGCTCGCTGGAGGTACAATAATTAATCAATTTCGGTTGTATAAATTCAATCGGGTTAAAACCAAATGTTTTGAAATTTTCTAAGTCAAACTAAAAATCTGTAATTTAATGGAAAAATTCTCTTATACACTTCATTTACAATTATGCTGTCTATCAGTTTGCTTCATTTTCATTTCTATTTTTGTGAGCATTTGAAACCGAAATATTGAACTTGGGTTGTAATATAGAGCTGTAAACAAACGCATTTTTTTAATCATCTAAACAATTTTTTGAAAAATTTGAATGGAAATAGTGATTTTTTTTTCATTTATTCTCTTCTGTCATGTCTCTCAGACTTATGTTTTTGCACAAAATGAGATTTTTATGCTCACTTTGATGAAACTTTAATGGCCTCTATCTCATTTGATAATTATTGTTAGATCAAAATTTAAAAAATACTATACTCGTTCTTTATGGCTACTAGTATAAATCTCCAGATAAAAATACTAGTTTAATAAAAATACAAGATTTGGGTTCTAGTCTAAAAATGTAACAAAATCTAGGTCTCGGAGCATCTCATTTTTAAGCCACTTCAAAGATCTAATCACCACTTTAGAGGTCTCAGAGCATCTCATTTTTATCACCTTTTGAGATCTAATTTCATTAATAAATCTCGAGGGCTGTTGAAAATTTTGTAATCCTTTCAACTCTTAGAAACATAAGTCAAAGTTCTTTGTTATGCTGGCCATGAATTCACAAATTCTGGCGCTAACTTCTTTTAGCAAACGAAGTTTTTCACAGAGACAGTTTGATGTATTGATGTTCTTCTCTTTTGTAAATTTTGGGGTCAGTACTATTTTAAAATTTTCTTAATTTCTGCGCCATAGAACTGTTCCAGCTTTTTTCAGCTGTTTTTGTTTGACAGCAAAAATGAAAGTTCCAAAAAACTAATTATTTTTTGTTAATCATAAACGTTCCGAAGAAACTTACAGAAGCAATAAAACCATTTTTATATCATCATTTAAATTTCTAGATGCTCTAGGGCAAAAATATCTGAACCCAAACTTCAACAACGTTAGGTTTTTATTTATTGTTAAAACACTTAAATTTGGCTTCAAGGTTTAAATATCAAAGTCAACGAACATTCTGAAAGTTTTGCGCGAAATGCACTGAATTTCCAGCGTATAATCTTCAAAAAAATTTTCAAAGAAACAGACTTCTTCAAGGCTTTTTTAAAATAGTTTTTGTTCTTGTCAAGAGGTTTGAATTTCAATTTCCGTTTACCATGTCGCCGATCCAACTACGCATCTTGTGCTCGAAAGTCTGAGCATCTAATGACTTTTTCAATTAAAGAAAAATTTTCTGAGAAATGCTCCAATATGTTCTTAATTACCACCCCCGCTAACTGTGGAAAATTATCTGGTATTATCTCGCAAAAATTGTTGTATGGAAATATGTTTTTAAAAAAATCTTGCAAAAAAAAGCTAAATTTATAAAAAGAAAAAATTTTGCAACATAGACGGAACTTTAGCTGTAAGACTTTGCAAGACAAAAGTTTTTCTAGCAAGATTCTGGCAAATTTGCTTCTGTCGAGCTGTGTTCTGATTGGTTGAGCTCTAGCCTTTATCTTCATTTGTCACAGAAAGCAATCAGAAGTGGGTTGCCCAATTGAATAACACATAAAATGATCTGAACTTGCAATATAATAAAATTTCAAAACTGCTTCAACTCAACAACCTTATTCAAATTGGTTACAAATTTCCAGACTATATTCTACCCCTATCCACGATTCATGGAAAAATAACAAACCATATCGCAAATTTTGTGGAGAAAAATTTAAATTGTTTCTTCTATAAATACCAAAATTATAAGTTAATCATAAGATTTTACTTTTTTTCTTAAACAAAAATATTATATATGAAATTGGAATTAACTAATTTTTATTTGGAGTGGGTTTTTTTTTATTTCGTGTTCACATAGATGCTCACATATTTCATAGGTATATTTCGTAAAATTTTTTAGCGTTCACGTTTAGTTAAAAACATTTTTTCATTCAGAAGTTATTGGAACCTACAATAGACATGCTGAAAATGAAGTCTCTAAAAATTTGCTGAGAAATTGTTTTAAATATCAAGAAAAGAGCGAAACTCTATGTAGCAGTTGAGTTCAAAATCATTCCGTCCCATCCTGTTTTCGATTTCGCGAACAAAAGTAGCTGAAGTTTTTTTTAAAAATTTTGATTGTTTTTTTTTCAGAACGTATCATGAAATGGAATCACCAACAGGCATTTTTAGGCTAATGTAAAAGTTGAATTTCCGTTAAACGAAGCCGGACAGACATAAAATGAAATTTTTTACTGGATTTGTAATGCTTTCCGAACACTTTCTTTCGACTCATTGATAGTTTTTTATAAAAGTTGATTTAATCCTCCCTTTAGTGTAAAGTTCTAAATCTGAAGTTTGACTTTTGAATTTTTGACTTTTTCGGGTATAGTTTTTCATTTGCTTTTCATCATTGAGACGAGCTATATTTGCTTAGGTCTACCCTAAAACAGCGCATTAATTTCATTTCTGCACCCGAATTGAGCTAAACCCGCTTGCAGAGAACGTAGCTGCGACATAGACACATTAAACAGATTGAGCATAAGTATCAACCACTTTTTCAATATAATAAGATATAGACATTAATTAAGTCATGATATATGCGCGAGTAAAGGAAAAAGAAACGATTTCGTTAATTGCCTTAAAAACAGAATTTTTATATATTACTTTAAAATAAAACATTATAATTGTTCCGACCCCTCTTGAGGGGGAAGGAACAATATACTCAAATGCGTTTTTTTGTTCAGTCAATTTTGGCCGATCGATATATTCATCGTAGAGAGTTGAGACTGGTATCATTAGAAAGCTTGTCCAGCGTAGAATATGAAATTAAAAAGATTTTTTTAACTTTCGTTTTTACAGGGAGTTATCGAGGTTTAAATTTTGAGAAAACAGTGTGAACTCCGGCGAGATTTTATTCGCTTTTTCCGGAATTTTGACAATTTTGCTAAAATTTGTTAATTTTTTTTAAAGTGTTGTTGATTTTCATTTGTAAAAACAAAAAAATCACAAGAATATTGTAGGCTATGTTTAATTCCGGCCAAATATTTCAAAATTCAGACTTTCTTCAAAAACAGCACGAAAAAAGTTTTTTAGTCCATTTTGATTAAATTTACAGGAATTACAGACCTAAGCACCACTAAATCAATTATTGTAGACTCAAAAGGGGGCTTCTTTACTTCAAAATCCGTTGAGAATGCTCTGTAATTAAAGCTTCGCCGTTTTTTGCTAAATTTATTCGTTGATTATCAAAAACTCAGCATCTAATTTTGATTTTTTATATAACAAAAAATCAACATCTATAAAATAGAGAGGAGAGTTGAAATTTTTTGGTATAGCTTTTATGAATTGATTGGAACACCCCAGAAAAAAAAACAAATATTTTTTTCGTTCTTGGGATGGTGCAATTTGTTTTTGCCTACTAATACGAATAATTTTAAAACTGAGCCGTTATTGAGTCCTTCACCAATTCGATTTTTAAGAGAAGTATTGCTAGACCTTCTTTATCTAGTCTTTTCACTGTACTCTAAATGTTTCTCAGAGTCTAAGAGATTTTTCAGGGTTCTGACAATTATGTTTTATCAGATTGGTAATTTTGATTAGATTTCGTCTATTATTTATATAAAATTTTGCTGAAAAGTGACTGGTTTATCTTTTAAGACGTAAAAACCGTGGAGAAATTAATATGTTTCAGTAGACCTGCAAAAGTTTTTCTGATGTTGCAATGTTTTTCTATACTGTGATCTAGGTGGACTTTAAATCCATGCGGATGTGCGCGGATTTTAAATCCAATATATCTGTAAGCGGATTTTAAATCCATTTTTGTAATGTAGGATGCAACTGAATCTTTTATGTGATAATGGTTTGCATTTGGTACTGATTTTAATGAAAAATTTTGCGTATATTTTTTTAAACTCGAACTCGATTTCAGCCAATTTTTGTTTCATACCTTTATGAAAACTTTACTGTTAAAATAGTCAACCGGACATATCTCTGAATTGATAATTTATTTATCTGTAATTAGTTCGCCAAATACTCATTCAACCTCTTCAAGTAAGTGTAGGGGAACTCAACGTCTTTTTATTTGATTTGGTGCATGGTCGTGTTTAAAAAGAGTTAGCAACGTTGTTTTTGGATTTCCTTGATCGGGTACATTTATGTGGGCTCTTGTTGGAAATCTATTTTTATAGTTTTCTACGAATCTATATTTGTTATAGAATTACCAAAATGAAAAATTTAATGAAAAATTTTGCGTATATTTTTTTAAACTCGAGCTCGATTTCAGCCAATTTTTGTTTCATACCTTTATGAAAACTTTACTGTTAAAATAGTCAACCGGACATATCTCTGAATTGATAATTTATTTATCTGTAATTAGTTCGCCAAATACTCATTCAACCTCTTCAAATAAATGTAGGGGAACTCAACGTCTTTTTATTTGATTTGGTGCATGGTCGTGTTTAAAAAGTGTTAGCAACGTTGTTTTTGGATTTCCTTGATCGGGTACATTTATGTGGGCTCTTGTTGGAAATCTATTTTTATAGTTTTCTACGAATCTATATTTGTTATAGAATTACCAAAATCACTTGTACTTCGTTTTGGCTCCTGCTACAGAGTGGTGAGCGATGTCTGTAGTATTTCTCTACCCATAAATTAGTTCGTGCTATGAGCGAAGACTAGACAACGACATACTGTTTTTGAAGCAGTTGTATTTCGCTGGTTATTTGTTGCATTTGTAACTTGATCGCCGGGTTCAATTGATTGATCTGCCGTTTCCATTGTCAAGATGTTCCTGTGGGATCCAGATTCCTTCGGTCCTTGCTGTTTTCTCTTGTTGGGCCAGCTGTTTTGATCCATTTTTCTCCATCCGTTGATTTGTTAAAAAAAACTACCTTTTTCACTTTATTGAAATCGGATGGAAATATCAATCTGATTCATGTTAAATCAGTTCTCTGTAAGTTCACGATTGTAAAAGACTGATTCGGTATTGGCGAATTCGGTTTCCAACGTCTCACTCTCTTGAGGGTCAGTCCTATTTGGTTCTTGATGGGTCTCTGCCTGGTTTGCGTCTCTCGAGGGTACGTCCAATTTGCGTAAGGAGGGTGGTGAGTAGTATAAAAAGCTGACTAGAACCTCAACGGGGGGGGGAGGACACTTTTTGCAACGCGATTTTCTCTGCCCGACTACACCGGGGTGGGACACTTAATTTTTTTGACCGATTGCAGAAAATGTCCCCCCCCCCAATTTTGTTTAAAATTGTTATTTAACTTTTGGTGTTATATTATTAACTTTTCGTCTAATTTGTCCATCGGTGCTATGAGTTTGGTTCATTTTGTTTGCAAACTTTCTTGCAGCTTTGCAAATTTACCGCCACTTTCTTTTGATCTATTATCCGCACTAGCCACAGATGCGTGTAAACAAGTGCTATTACCGTCTGAATTTCTCGCTTCTTAAAGCAACTAACGCTACAGTGGGGCCAAAATCAAAACAAAATGTGTTACAGTTATCAGATTTTCACCAAAATTGGCCCAAAAGTTTGCTAAAATTTGTACAAATTTGCAGATTTTAGAGAGTTTGTGCAGAATTCTTGAAATTTTTGGACGCCCGACCGCAAGATGAAAATCCAAGTTTTGAGTATTTTGTTGGGTCGGTATAGAGGATCAAAGGAGTAACAATTTTACGACATTCTGGTTAAAAAAAATGGGTCCTGGCGGGCGAAAAAAATTTGTCTGGTCCCATTTTTTGACTCCAAGTTTTCATTTTCAATTTTGCTTTCCTGACTGCTATTAGCTCTTCTAATCATTATTCCTCAGTTCAGTTTTTTAAAATTAAACTTGTCAGAATTTGCGATATTCCAAATTAAAAATTTGCCAGTTATTCTGACCGAAGACAACAACCAGCATATTTAAATAGACACTTGAGATATTGGCAAGCTATCTTTTTCCAAAATCAAGTAAAACTTGAAAATTAGCGTTTTATATAATTGGGAGTTCGTGATTTTACTGATTTTGCTAATATTGTGCAAAAAAACTAGTTTGATTCTGAAGAAACTGTTGCCACTTAAATAGCTTATGACGGCTAAAAATCTTTTTTTGAACTGAATGTAGAAATTCCAGGATCTTAGCAAAAAAAAGCTGTGCTCTTAATTGTAAATACTTAGTATTTTAGAGCTACTCCATAGTTTTCATCTTTTGAATGGATGATTAGATTTTAAGAAAAGAAAAAACAGAAAGCTTGCCAATTTCTTTCAAAACAACACACCAGCGCCACCTTCTCATCATCTCATCATATCCTTTTTGTTTGGTTATGGATTGTAACTACAGAAAGTAAGCTCGCAGATCACTGACGACTCAACAGAAGCTAGAACGTAAGTTGATTTTTTCCACGTAGTCTATTTTAAGATAAGTTTTTTTATGCAGATATCTGAATAAGCTGCAAGGAATAATTAAACTTTACCATTGCAGCGATATGCTATTAGAAAGGTTTGTGGACACACAAATAAGCTAGTTTTGAATATTAACTGTCATATGGGGGGGAAAGTTTTTTTGAGGAAGCGTTAAAAAGGTACAGCGATTATCAAAGTAACTGGATTTATAAAAACGCTGAAGTATTTTTATTTTAAATCCAAAAATAAATCTTCAGGTCTGAAAAAAAATGTATAAGAGTACGGGAGAATTATGCTTTGAAATACCGAGAAGCGAATATCACTTTACTGACCAATTTTTAATTTTTTTAAAATGAAATACTGATAAAAATCAACTTCGCAACAGAACACTGGATAATTATTTCATATTTATTTGCTCTTGTAGACAACTTGGGGGTTGTAGGAAACATAACCATACAAACAAAAATTGAAAAACTAGTCAAGCCCGCAAACACTTGAATTTTTTGTTTTAGCACAGGATATTTCAGAAACAATTGAACAGTGAAAAGCAAATCTGATGATTGAGACAAATCAAAAATCGAGTAAGTTCTCATATTCAAACCAATAGTTTTGCTAAAGCCGTACTCTGTTTTAAAAAACCCTTTAAGCATCGAATTGAAATCTAAAAAGTTAAACTTTTTGCAGGTATTCCTTGAAAACACATAGTGATGGCTCCAAGTCGCATATACTTGCCAGTCCATTAGTGCTGGCTTAAGTATAGTTTCTAGCGAAGAACTAGGTATAGATTTTTTCTTTTTTGTTTTATTTCTAAAGTTTTTTAGAACTTACACTTCGACCAATCAAACTTTGCCTGAACCGTGGAGTTATTGACCTTCACATTTGCCACTGTGGAAAGTGCAAAAACCCTGAAAGGTTCGAAGCTCAAGAGCGGGTTGTGAGCAACTTGGGGAACGGTCAACTAATCATCACTCTGCGCAAGATTGAGTAAGAAAAATCTTTTTTAGTAGACCGGATATATGGGTAGGAACTATTTTTTCAAAATATCCGGTTCTACTGATTTTTATTGGGTGTAAAATGAATAAGAAAAACTCCTGCATGTATGGCAGCGGAAAAGCTGACTTAGTAGGTTCTTTGCGACACAAACTTTGTTGCAAAAACGAATTTTGATACAGTCTGATATGTGCAGGAAGAACGGTGTTCTGTCACATGCCGTGGCAGATCAACCCCTCCTGGTACGTCAGTGTCCCTCCCTTTCACATGACCTCACTCACTACACACAAGAAATTTCTAGCCCAAAAAGGGGGGACAGTACAAATTTAACTTTTTAAAAAAGCCAATTGGGCCATATAAGCCCGGCTGCAAGTGTTTTTTGGACAATATAGGTACAAATACAGGATGAGACAAGACTTTTTAGTTTTGTTTGGTTCTTCAGTCTTCTTCGCTACTACTTTCTATAATTCTTGCTCGTCTTCTCTTTTTGGTAGGTGGTTGATCTTGCAGATTTTGTCGATCAATCGTTACTGGGAGGTTGGCTGGCGGTTGTGCATCAATTGTGATTGGAGGTTGGGGGCTGCTATCTGAATCTTCTATCGCTTGACTTAGAATAAATCCGTCGCAATCTGCGTCTGTAGAGGAACCACTGTCCGAAAACTCTGACAAATTGTCAAAATCTACCACGTTTTCGTTTAATTCATCCTCGCTGTATTCGCGTTGGTGAAAACCTGGGTCGGGAATTGAGTTGATACTTGTGCTTAGAATGCTATTAGTTTGTGGAATGTTTGCTGACTGTTGCGTTTGGCGTTTGTGTTTTTGCTGGTTTTTGCTTTTCACCTGCTGCCCGCTTTCCTGCGCCCGCTGCCCGCTTTCCTGCGCATGCTGCCCACTTTCCTGCGCCCGCTGCCCGCTTTCCTGCGCATGCTGCCCGCTTTCCGGCGCCCGCTGCCCGCTTTCCTGCGCCTGCTGCCCGCGATCCTGCTCGCTTTCGCCCGAGTCATCCGCTCCCCAATCCGGCTCATTCATTATTGACTTGAAGAACATATCCTCTCGTATCGAACGATGACCATAGGGCAGCATGGAAACTTGGTCACTCATAATAAACCGCTTGTCATCGTAGCCTGACAAAGATTTCTTGTTTACAGCAATTGTGTGCAGCCTGTGATTGCTTGAAGCTATTCGAGTGTTCAGCAAACGCACCACCTCGCCGCCCAAAAGAGTTCGTTTGTACAGCTCGTGGGTCATACTGCGGCGGGCATCTTTTGTCTCTCCTTTTGCTGACTGCTTAGCAGGACCTGAAAAAAAAACTTGATCACTTGCAATTCTTCCGAGCTTTCCTGCCCGCAGAAAAAACTTTAACTATCTGAATGCCTAATGCGTGCTTTTTTTTTACTGAATGATTGCGTTTGGATGGAGATACAGTGGTACTGAAAAAAGACTTATACTTGCCTTCAGCGAGCTTGATTGAGTACAGCTTCGGCTTCAGACCACAAAACTCTGCAATGGGCTTGCTTCCCATTTCATCTTTGAATTTTAAGGTGACACGTGCATTCTCCCTGCTGTACAAAGGGTGTTCTGGTGGAAAGTTTGAGAAATCGAACTGCTCGGCGACCAACTTTTTCCGTTGTAATTCCGCAAAGAAGTCTCTCGAGCGCACTTCATACACGAAAGAGTCCGTGTCTGAATAAAGCAAGTTGCAATCAAAATTCTTCTTCATGAATTTGTAATGAAACTCGAACATGAACTTCTTAGCCAAATCCAGTATACAGGCACCTACTATTGTTGGCTTGTCCCAAAGTATTTCCGATTGATGAAGGCATACTGTGACGAGATCTTCACTAATGATTTTTGACGACTGGTACTCAGGCTTGTCTGTCCACTTCAGCGTTTCCTCCTCTGTGCGGGTCAATTTGACTTTCATACGGTTGCGCTTTCCCTCGCAGGTTTTTCCAAACGATGAGTTGACCATCAGTTTGAAAAAGTTTTCCCCGAATTTATTCTGGGCCCGCTTTCTTTTTTCCGTATTCAGCTTCACATATGGGGCCAGCCACTTTTCTTGTCTGAATGATAGCACTCAATGAAGCTTGGTTACTACCAATCCTAATTCAACATAGAGTTTCAACGTTTGGTAGTGCAGTGTATAATTTTGTTTATCGAAAAGCGTCTGGATGAGCTTTTTAACCTGTGGAGGTTTTTTGACTTGCATGTCAGCCAACAAATCAGACTGATAGTCGCTAAGCCAGCATTCACCTATCGCTTCTTTTGTCGGTGCCAAGGGAAAATCAGAGTGAAGATCATGCAAGCTATCGGGATAACTGAAATCGACTTCGACGATATATCCTACTTCATCGTCATCTGGTGTATTCAGGATTCGATTCAAAATTTCCTGGGCGTTTTCATCTGTCCACTCACTCTTGTCGAACAACTCAAACTCACGCAGGGGGAGCGGGAATTTTTCCATGATTCCAACGTAAAGGTTATTGGCATCGATCATTATGATAAATGATGAAATATTTTTCGGTTTATAGTCCGGCAAGAATTTGTTGTTTGCTCGACAAAGACGCTTGCTGTATACGGAGCTCACTCCTCCTCTAATCAAACTTTCCACCATGTCAAAGTGTTCCCTCTGAGTAAGAAGATGGAGTTCTGGGTTGCAAATTTTAAGCATGGCGTCACCTGATAAGTTTGATGCAGTGTAGTATTGACAACAATCCAGTCCATAAGTCTCATAGCAAACTTTTCGGAAGCATAGAACTACAGCAGCGAGGAGAAAGACATCTGTTTTCAGGTACAAATTGTAGTACTCTCCAATATTTCTACATGCAAACAAATTGAACACTTCAATGGCTCTTTCATATTCTTCTTCAGTGACTGTTACCTCGTACTGCTGTAAACTATTTGTCCACAACTCACGGGGAGGGAGTTGAGTCTCTTCTAGTTTTTCGAAACTGTCTATATAGCAATACGGGAAGGAGCCTTTTTGTTTCAACATATTGACTGATGAGTCGGACCACATTTCGAAGTGTTGTTCGAGCAAAGTGAATTGATCAGCTGGCAGGTTTTGTACCAGCTTGTCGAGTGAAGCGTTCATGAACTTGAAAGAGTCTAGCAGGCGAATATATTCGTATTGACTAGTCCACACGCCTTTTTTGTTTTGAGTTGTCTTTATGTGAACTCCAATCTGCAAAGATATGAATTTCTCGCTCGTGCTTGGCACGACCGAAATTGTGTTCTTCTCGTTTATGTTTTGTTGTGCCAATACTACATGATGAAGGTCATAGTTTGCTAAATTGTGGGCAAAGAGGGGAGTGAAATTTAGAGTTTTGCGTTTTAAATTGCATTGAGCGTGAGCCCTCCCGAGAAATTTCCCAGTGAAGTGACAATGGTCTAGCACTGTTGGATCTTGAGCACTTTTGTTCAAATTAGTTTCGCATATCCGACACAAGGCAGTGTCTTCCTTGGGTGTTGTTGGTTCACCGGAAAAGTTTTTGTGTTGCTGTTTCACATCGTAAATATCCTTGGCGATTGCTTCAATTGACTTGACGAAATCAACCATGACGTTCGGTCCGCTTTTTAGCTCGAAGAAAAACGGCTTTGTTTCTTGCAAGGCAACAAAAAGCAAGGCATAGCTGCATGGTTTGTGCGCCTCCAATGGCTTTGTTACTGATTTTTGTGGAATATTGCTATTCACTGGTTCAATAATTGACTCGAGGTCAAAGAAACCGACAATTGGTGCAAACCAATGTGCCTGAATATTTTTGAATTCAAAGTTCTGCTGTTCAGGTTTCGGCATTCTGATTATTGCTTGAGTGTTCTGATGACAAATTTGTTCATGCTTCTCATGTCGATCTACTAATGTGCTAATGTGAAAACAATTGCGGCATAAATGATTGTCAATGCGTTGTTGGATTTGCTTGTACTTGTGAATTAGTCCTTTGATATTGGTTATGAGCACATAGTGATGCATTGCGCCATCACTTAGCAAGAGAAGATCCAGGTCAAGTTTGAAATTTGTATTTCTCGAAATGCGGAATGGTATCAACTTAATGTTTGAATGTCGGAAAACATTGACACGAACCTGGTTTAGCTGCTCAAATTTTTCCATTTGATGGAAAGCCATTGGCATCATGAATGTTCCAACGGGTTGTTTTGCCCTGGTGTTTTCTGCTCCATACATTATTGGATTTGTCTTCTGTCTCCATGATGCATTGTCCGGAATTAGCTTTGGTCCAAATATTTTATGGTACTGAGCGGTATAGCAGTAGAGAAAACATTTCTCATCTTGTTGATTGCGAATATTCAGCAAGTACTGACATCTTGCTAGCTCGGCTGGGAGAGCTAAATAGGATGAAGCAACAATTGGTTTTGTCTTGACAAACCTTAGTTCGACATTGTCAATGCTATCCACGCTCCATCCGCTACCATGCGAAGCAAAGTGGTTTAGTGAAAGAAGCATTTGTTCAACCATTCCGGCAAAACATGACTTGCTCAATCCAGTGAAATCCAGTCGCTGCATTTTCGAGTTAACAAAAATTTTGATTCGATCTGGTTGGCTGTTGATGTTTTCATCGCTTGTTGGTTTTGTGAATTGCACCAATGCACTGAATTGAAGTTTTTGTGCGCTATTTTGCGTGTTTAGTTAAACAACATTTTCAATCTCGTCCCGTTTGCTCCGCATAAAACTTAGCAGATCTATTTCATGTTCCCCAACCGGTATGTCGTAGGTTTTCAAAACACCACCAAAAGCTTGCTCGGATGGAAGAATTCCAGAACTTGGGTTGTTTTCCAGGTCAGCGTTCCATACTGGAAGTCCATGATTTTTGTTCATATGCTCCATGTACTTGAGGTTGTCTACATAGAACTTGTTGCAGTAGAGACAATAGCGGGGATGTTTTGAGTTGTGTTGCTGTATCATATGCGTTTCGAGTTCTATGACTTTTTCATGAGCAAACGCACATTCATCGCACTCGAATCGGCTGGTTTGGACGTATTGTTTATGAACTGTTGTCATATGACGTCTGAGGCTGCGCTTATCTGCGAGTTTTTTCTGACAAATTGTACACGTTTCAGCGTTCATTTTGAACAAGAGAAAGAGAGAAGGGATAGGAATGCAAAAAAAACTATAAAGTTATGAAAAGGAAATTAAAAGGAAATTAAAAGGAGTTGAAGTTTTTCAATCAAGTGATTTTCAGGTTGAGGCAAAAAGCAAATGTAAGAATTTTATTGTCGGGCAAGCTGTAATTTAAACTTGTTTCATCCAATCAGAGTGCGCGTCTTTTTTGTTTACTTCTGCAACAGAAAACTACTGCACCGCAAACAGCAGTAGAGGGGGACACACCGCGCAGACTGTTGTGTAAACAACACATAGATTTATATGCGCATCGGTTTTTCTACTTTTTGTTTGTTTAAAACAGGTGATATTGAGTTCACAGTTTTACTTCTTATTTGTTTACCCTAATTTTGGTACGGTGTACGACTATCTGATAAAAAAAGTGTTTTTTGATTGTTTACTGAGATTTCACTACAATCCAAGCTTCAGCTGGGTTTATTTCGAAGTGTTGTTCGAGCAAAGTGAATTGATCAGCTGGCAGGTTTTGTACCAGCTTGTCGAGTGAAGCGTTCATGAACTTGAAAGAGTCTAGCAGGCGAATATATTCGTATTGACTAGTCCACACGCCTTTTTTGTTTTGAGTTGTCTTTATGTGAACTCCAATCTGCAAAGATATGAATTTCTCGCTCGTGCTTGGCACGACCGAAATTGTGTTCTTCTCGTTTATGTTTTGTTGTGCCAATACTACATGATGAAGGTCATAGTTTGCTAAATTGTGGGCAAAGAGGGGAGTGAAATTTAGAGTTTTGCGTTTTAGATTGCATTGAGCGTGAGCCCTCCCGAGAAATTTCCCAGTGAAGTGACAATGGTCTAGCACTGTTGGATATTGAGCACTTTTGTTCAAATTAGTTTCGCATATCCGACACAAGGCAGTGTCTTCCTTGGGTGTTGTTGGTTCACCGGAAAAGTTTTTGTGTTGCTGTTTCACATCGTAAATATCCTTGGCGATTGCTTCAATTGACTTGACGAAATCAACCATGACGTTCGGTCCGCTTTTTAGCTCGAAGAAAAACGGCTTTGTTTCTTGCAAGGCAACAAAAAGCAAGGCATAGCTGCATGGTTTGTGCGCCTCCAATGGCTTTGTTACTGATTTTTGTGGAATATTGCTATTCACTGGTTCAATAATTGACTCGAGGTCAAAGAAACCGACAATTGGTGCAAACCAATGTGCCTGAATATTTTTGAATTCAAAGTTCTGCTGTTCAGGTTTCGGCATTCTGATTATTGCTTGAGTGTTCTGATGACAAATTTGTTCATGCTTCTCATGTCGATCTACTAATGTGCTAATGTGAAAACAATTGCGGCATAAATGATTGTCAATGCGTTGTTGGATTTGATTGTACTTGTGAATTAGTCCTTTGATATTGGTTATGAGCACATAGTGATGCATTGCGCCATCACTTAGCAAGAGAAGATCCAGGTCAAGTTTGAAATTTGTATTTCTCGAAATGCGGAATGGTATCAACTTAATGTTTGAATGTCGGAAAACATTGACACGAACCTGGTTTAGCTGCTCAAATTTTTCCATTTGATGGAAAGCCATTGGCATCATGAATGTTCCAACGGGTTGTTTTGCCCTGGTGTTTTCTGCTCCATACATTATTGGATTTGTCTTCTGTCTCCATGATGCATTGTCCGGAATTAGCTTTGGTCCAAATATTTTATGGTACTGAGCGGTATAGCAGTAGAGAAAATATTTCTCATCTTGTTGATTGCGAATATTCAGCAAGTACTGACATCTTGCTAGCTCGGCTGGGAGAGCTAAATAGGATGAAGCAACAATTGGTTTTGTCTTGACAAACCTTAGTTCGACATTGTCAATGCTATCCACGGTCCATCCGCTACCATGCGAAGCAAAGTGGTTTAGTGAAAGAAGCATTTGTTCAACCATTCCGGCAAAACATGACTTGCTCAATCCAGTGAAATCCAGTCGCTGCATTTTCGAGTTAACAAAAATTTTGATTCGATCTGGTTGGCTGTTGATGTTTTCATCGCTTGTTGGTTTTGTGAATTGCACCAATGCACTGAATTGAAGTTTTTGTGCGCTATTTTGCGTGTTTAGTTAAACAACATTTTCAATCTCGTCCCGTTTGCTCCGCATAAAACTTAGCAGATCTATTTCATGTTCCCCAACCGGTATGTCGTAGGTTTTCAAAACACCACCAAAAGCTTGCTCGGATGGAAGAATTCCAGAACTTGGGTTGTTTTCCAGATCAGCGTTCCATACTGGAAGTCCATGATTTTTGTTCATATGCTCCATGTACTTGAGGTTGTCTACATAGAACTTGTTGCAGTAGAGACAATAGCGGGGATGTTTTGAGTTGTGTTGCTGTATCATATGCGTTTCGAGTTCTATGACTTTTTCATGAGCAAACGCACATTCATCGCACTCGAATCGGCTGGTTTGGACGTATTGTTTATGAACTGTTGTCATATGACGTCTGAGGCTGCGCTTATCTGCGAGTTTTTTCTGACAAATTGTACACGTTTCAGCGTTCATTTTGAACAAGAGAAAGAGAGAAGGGATAGGAATGCAAAAAAAACTATAAAGTTATGAAAAGGAAATTAAAAGGAAATTAAAAGGAGTTGAAGTTTTTCAATCAAGTGATTTTCAGGTTGAGGCAAAAAGCAAATGTAAGAATTTTATTGTCGGGCAAGCTGTAATTTAAACTTGTTTCATCCAATCAGAGTGCGCGTCTTTTTTGTTTACTTCTGCAACAGAAAACTACTGCACCGCAAACAGCAGTAGAGGGGGACACACCGCGCAGACTGTTGTGTAAACAACACATAGATTTATATGCGCATCGGTTTTTCTACTTTTTGTTTGTTTAAAACAGGTGATATTGAGTTCACAGTTTTACTTCTTATTAGTTTACCCTAATTTTGGTACGGTGTACAACTATCTGATAAAAAAGTGTTTTTTGATTGTTTACTGAGATTTCACTACAATCCAAGCTTCAGCTGGGTTTATTTCAAACCAGTCTACTTTCGCTTATTTGTTTAAAACATTGTTTTGCACACTTGTTTGTTCAATGTCTGAGTTTTTCAGCAGCGCTTAATTCTGTCTCACAATATTTGTCTAGTGCTAAGATGAATCTTTAGTTAAAGTTTAATTAAGAACTGGTTTCGAGATGTTAACAAAATTGTCACGCTCAAACATTGTGAAAAGCAACAAATACAATATGTACAATGAGTTTAATGAGTTTTGTTGTATTTTAGAGTCGAGATAACTTGTTGACTTTCTTGACGGGGGCATAACATTGGCTCAATGGAGGTGTTTCATCGATGCTGACATCATCAGAAAAATTGTTGGCAAGCAGCGGCAGGCTTTCGGGGGTTTTTATTTCTTCACTTGGCGACTGATCAAAACTCCAAAAACCAGATATTTGCTCAACTTCTTCTAGCTGCCCCAATTGATTCTCCCAAATTTCAATGCAGTCATGATCGTAGTCTGCGAAAAGTTTTCGTGTTCGCTTTGCCAATTTTTTTACATCCTGCTTCTTTGTTTGAATGGGAGTAATACATCCATAATATCGATGAGCATATGGAGACTCTTCGTGTCTTGATGATTTTCTGGCGTTTTTGTGAGATGAAATAAATCGTTCTGTTTGGTATATTCGAGAATTGGTTCAATGTAATTAACTGGAAGGATAAAGCTGTTTTTCGTGTGCCACAATTCGGTCTTGTAATCAAAGCTTTCTTTCACAAGGACAATATTTTTGAAGTTGTGACACATTCGCACAAGAGTTCGAGTGTCTCGCTCACTCGTTTTGGCAATTTCTAAATATTCAGCAGCCATATTGCAAGTGATGGATAAACAATTGCGATGGCCTTCTCTACTAATTATCAGGATTTAATCAGTAAGAAATCAAAAAGTTTTCTTTCAAAGGAGAATTTTATAAAGACCGCACAGCCAAGTACCAATTCCAGAAACAACACAAATGAAAGTGTTTAGTAGGTATGCAACTGAAAGGGAAAGCAGGTTCAAAGTTGGAAGCAATTTCTAAAGAAAAGTTTTGTAACAAAATACTCTAGCACTAATTATTGAGATGCCAAAGAACTGAAGAGCTTTCACAAATCTGATATTGAACAATGATAAAGAGCAATGGCGGAAAGAGTGAAAAAATTGTTGCAGACCTATTTGTTTTTTGACTTAATCATTTCATCATTATTCCGTCAAGTCTATAAATAGAATTACGTCATATTGACTTAAGCTGAACGGGGGTGCTCTCGAGAAATATAAATAGACTCGAGGAGGCGAGCTAATTTATCCATTGCTAATGAAAATTTGTCAGTTTTTAGATTTAAAGGTCGGGACTTGTAAAACTGTTTTCTGCTATGGCCTTTATAATGCTTGGCCCGGCGATGTTGCATTAGAGAATGGAAGTTTTTAAATTGCCTCGGACAATTGTGACATTGAATGGGTCTTGATTCAGCAGGGTATATTTTTTCCGATCTTTTGAATTTCATATTTTGCATAAACATCTAACTAATATAAAGGAGTATAAATTTGTTTACACGCGTAGGGAGGGGGATTTGTTTGTTCAGCTGTTATCTTGTCTAGACATGTTGGCGTGGGGTTTGAAATTGTTTACATTCCGACAAACAGTAATGTATTAGTCATTTATCTTTTCAGATTACTTTGATACAGTTTGTCTCAATATATGCATCATTATGGGTAATGTTTTGTCTAAGGATGCTGAGTACAGCGACTTTCATTTGGATCTCTCGCTCAATGAAAAACGGCTTGTTAGGGCTGCTGTTAATACTTATCATACCACTGGCACCTATTTATCCTTGAAATTGTTCAAACGTGATAGTGAACAGGTCGATTGGGATTTCAATCAAAAAATTACACTTTCGGCGCGAGAGTTTCGGTTGCTATGTCAGAACATAGAAAAACTAGAACAAATGCTTGATCAACCAGTTGGCTTGATCGACTCACTTCTAAAACCAGATTCAACGGATTACTCGAAGCGTCCAGCAAAACGGGCTGGCAAAACGCTAACTCAGCGCCAGAAGAAGATACCAAAAACATCTGTAACAGTCAACGAGGAATCGGAATAATTTCTATTATACCTTTTGCTTCCTGTCATTGTTTATGCTTTCATAGATAGTTCGTTAGCTTTTTTTTGTTCGTTATGGTTGAGGCGATGTATGAGAACAGTCCTGAATATTTCAAGAAATTTCAAAAACGTTTCAAGTACAATATTTGTGAGACGGAACCAAAATTTGAAAACACAACAATTGAAAATTATGCATATTGTTATCATTCATCTGCAACAGTTATCGAAGGTTGCACATTTGGCTCCAATCATTATCATGTTATGTATGAATTTGGTTCTCAGGATGATAATATATTCGATTCTCTTTATGTACCTGCGGTGATACCGTGTCTGGTTAACTGTTTCAAATTACTTATTCAGCCTACGCAAAAAGACTTTGTTAAACGTGGTGCAATAATTTCACGACTACATGTTGCTGTTGAATACCTTTTTTCAAAATCAACTTCTTCAGTTACTAAGAACCAGAAACAACTTCCAGCACCCTTGAGTGAGGCAACAGTGAAATCTATTAGTACTTTTACGACCAACAAACGTTCTTCTACAGTCCCTGATGTAACTATGAAACGATTTTGCCAGCTTATGCTAGGTGAACACTCCTCAACTCTTTATCAGATAATGGATATTCTGCTTAGTGGCCACGGGAGTTTTGTGAGAGAAACCTCAAACTCTTTCATAACCTTTCAGTTTTGTAAAAATTGATATTCAAAAAATGTTGTTGTTTCAAAGTTAAATTAACTTTTATTTCATATGTTTTACAAAAGCTAGCAATTCTAATTCATTTACATCAGGTATAAATGGAAATTTCTCACTATAAAAATAATGAACAATATATATGCAAAATAAACCACAAAGCTGGGAGTCTGAGGATTGCAGTGGAGACTGAATGTCTCTTCTATGTTCCATGATATCCATCATTATCTCCAAGTCTTCACACTGTTGTAAACGGTTGAAAATATCCTTGTAGGTAGTCAATGGTAGAGCCAATGGATCCGCAAAATATATTATTGGGTATGCATATCGTTTAGCTAGCACTACCCAGTGGGTTCCAACAGAGTTGGATCGTGATGCATTAACAATAATAAATGTGTTGGTCTGCAAGTTCAGAGGAAAATTATCAGCGGCATAAACCCCTCCGAATTTGAATTTGAGGTGTTTACACTTTTTCACTTGAAGATGAATTTGATCTTCGCCCATTTGTATGTGATCATGGGAAGAGCGTTCTTAGATGCGTTTCTTGCAGAGTCAATGTAGATCGTAGAGGCTTTTTCCCCAAGAAAAAATATTTCAACGTTATGAGCTAACGCTGCATCGAACTTGAGTTCGACCGACAATGATGAATTTGTGAGCTCTGGATGAATGAAGTCATGAGTTGCTTCTTGAGTGCTGGTCAGATCAAATACCATTATATAATGGTTTGCAAACTCACTCAGAGGTATTCCATGGCCATTTTCTACATAAGCTAATGCACTCATTGAATTTAGTACAACCTCTTGTTGTCAGTTGTTGACATTGGAGTTCCAGCCGTTGCAAACCCATTTCGATAAATGGTTATCTCTCTTAAACCAAATTTTTGATAATGGAATGGATTAGCGGTGTTGGTACCGATGAATGCTGTACCAACGCATAATGCAACAATGACTCTTCTGATTGGTTCTTTAGTGAAAATATCCTCATGTTTCCAGCTTTGTTGGCCTGTTGTAGCCAAGAATGTTTTGGTAATTACTTCACTGTAACGGTAAATTGCCGGAGTTTTCAATAATGTCTTCTCAATTGCACCTACAACATTATCTGACACCGTCATCTTCCTGACAAATAAATTAGCCTCATCTATTTTAACCTTGTAGTGTTTCGCTGCGTCTTCGCTGATGACGGCAAAGTCATCTCGGGATCTTCTCATTGAAATGCGTAACGTAACTCCACTAACCAAATGTTTCTCACATGAAAAGAAATCAACCGCCAACTTTCCATATAGTGTTATGCGTGCGGATTGTCGCACGGTCCTTTTTCTTATATCTGATATGGCTGCTGGAATAGTGCCGGGGTTTTCTTCATACTCGTAACCCTGACATTTTAGCCAGGTTTTCTTTGCGTCTGTACCGTGAGAGAATTCAGTTTCTCTGAAACTTTTGTGTGCATAGTGTCCATTAGCTGTTGAAATTTTGATACCATTTGCAGAAACAGTACAGTCGGCGAAAAGTGAATGAAGGATATTATTAGCAAAATATGGAAGATCACTGGCATTAGCGTCACCAACTGTGAAGCGCAAATCCGTTCCATCTGTTTGAAGTATTCGACACTTGATCTCTAGGTAAATTTTTTGTAAGTCAATAAAATTGTTGCGATCACCAACAACTTCAAATTCCAATGATGATCCTGACGGCGAATAAAGCGGTCCTGTTTTTTGCTCGAATGATTGATCAAATGTTACCAGCAAAGGTGGTTTTTCAAATAAGTCTAGAGAACTGTGAGTAGCTTCAGATGGTATTACAATATTAGTTCGCATTTTTCACTCGCGAGAAAAAATCCAGACGACTCCTTTTTGGACGGGGTTTTCGAGAAATGATTCTTCTGGTTGAGATTTTCCGTTTTTGGTTTGAACGAGGTCTCGTGTATTGTCGTCTTTTTCGTCTAATTATTTTACGACCTGATGCAATACGTGATTGAAGAGATCCACCTATTTGTTTGCGAGCTGTTTTGGCTACTTTACTTTTCAGTGCTTGTTTTGCTGACTTTCTTTTGGTTGCAACTTCTACTAACTCGGGTGCTCCTTGAACCAATAAATCACGACCAATCTTTTTTGCTGCGGGCCATAGAAATTTGCGTGCTAATGGCAGAGCAACTCTTCTAATACCTGCAGCAAGCGCTCCAAAACCGCTGCCTCTTTGTCTTTAGTGTCCGGAAAAATGCGGCATTAATTGAGATGCCTGATTGTTGTAGTATGCCTCCATATTAAATAATTTTTTGAAATTTTAAACTGACTATAACTTTTCCGGTTCCAGTAAAAGGAATTAGTTTTCCAGTTTCGTTTCTCAACTCTACCTGTATGTTCTGAATGTTGTTTGATAATATTGGCTTGTAATCCAAATTTGTGTAGGACTTGTGGTGTATGGGTGTCACCGTGTTTATGCTACCGTTTCTCAAACGTCTTTCAGACTCAATGATTTTTGTTACTGGAGCTCTCACATCACCAACGTTCTGATGTTCAATTATATCAATGTATACAAATATTAACTGTGATCCGCAAGTGATATCAACTGGAAATTCTCCAACATGTCTGTTCAAAGAGTTGCCTGCATTTTCTGACTTGTAACCAATATGAATAAAACCATGATTCGAAATATCTCTTGTTCCTTTAAAACCAAGAATACTGGGTACTTCTTCGTCTTCGAATGACAAACCTTCGTTAGGTCCAAATTTCAAAACTAACTTTTGCGTTACACTGTTAAAATCATAGTCAAAGTTTTTTAATTGAGCGATTCGAAAAATTTCTTTCAGAAGCTCTTCTGAACTGTTGTATATACCTTTGCGAATTCTTCGAAGTTGTCCGGTTCGGTTATGTGAAGCATCAAGTTCGGCGCCAGAACTGACATACGCAACTATTTCGGCTGAGTTTACGAATTTCCCGCAATTGATGTTTGAGGGAAATGATATTGAAGCAAGGGCAACTTGCCAATCTCCATCTAACTGTAATGGTTGAGCGAGTTGATTTCGAAACTTGGCCATAGTATTACTGGTAAAAATTCCCACTGATGCATTCGATATCAAATCAATAGTAAATTCTCTATGAATACTCATGTTTAATCTTTGACAGGAAGAACGTTCACTTGGACTAATTCTGGTTCATAAAATTTACCTTCAATTATAACGTTGTTTGCGTCTATAAGGTTGTATGTTGGTGGACTAAGGGTAGCAACCTTGAATACTGTGAAGACTTCGTCTGGGTAATTTTGTTTATAACATTTCCTAAATGTTTCGTCTGGCTTTGCAATCCGAACCAGGTCTCCTTCTTCGTATTTTGGCTTGTACTTTTTTGTGCTAATTGCTGGGGATATTAGAAACGGTTCATGTTTTTTGAAAGTTTTATTAGGTGCAAGTTGGGTAACACGATTAACACGACGGTTTATAATATATACAAACTGGGGCAATTGCTTAATATAAGTCCAAGTCCAATTTTCCTCCAGGTATTTGTGAATAATGTTTTTGAGCAATCGAATATTCCTCTCAGCAAATGCCGACTTGGTTTCGTTTTCGGTTGTATATAAATGAATCTCCTTCTTTTCACAAAATTTTTTGAATTCACCTTTAAACTCGGATCCCTTGTCTGTCCAAACCATTTCTGGTTTTTGCTGTTTGATCATTTTTTTTGAACGCTTCAACAGCATCTTTTGCATATAAAGCCTTCATTGGTTGCACTCTAAGGTATCGCGATAAAACATCAACAGCCACCAGTAAATATTTGACTCCATTGTTATGTTGGGCAATTTTATCCATATACGCCACATCGACAGACCAGATTTCGTTTATTCTGTATGCAACAGCTTTTAATCTCGGAAAAGTTTTTCTGAATTGTCTGTATTTTGTGTATGGGGCTTTCGACTGAAGGTATTGAACCACTTTAGATCTTGGTAAACCACTGGCTTTCTTCAAGTTAGCAATGCTACCAAAAGCTGCACTACCTTTTGTGTATGATTTGTTCAATTGTTTAACGTGAGAGGAAGTAATTTGTCCACGAGCTAGACGGTTGGATTTCGTCTTTTGCATCTTCAAAGCTTCCTTCATCGTCGCCAGAAGCTTTTGATTCTTCTGTTCTCGAGACTCCTGATTCTTCGTTTTCTGGTTCATCCTCAAACAACTGTAACTTTTCGTTTAGTAATAAGGCAAGAAATTTTTTTGCGTATGTATTACAAGTTAATTGTGAACTGATATCTAGAAAGGTCAGGACTTTGTAATGTTCAAGTGAAAGCTTAGAGGTTGTTTGTTGTAGATCGTAAAGAAAATCTGCGACAAGAATTCCCGTGCTTGACTTATTAACCGCTAGTCTTGATGTCTGATCAAGCGATAGAGATTCTGACTCTTCTATTTTTTCCAATATTATGCTCGCTTTTTCAAACTTTTTTCTGTCAAGGTGTTTAATATCTCTCAAAACTTGCTCCCTGGAAACTTTTGTATCAATTTTGTCATCTCTAGTCTCATTCAACTCACCTTTGACATTCTCCAAAATATTATCGGTCTGCTGTTGCGTGTCTTGTTGCGTGGTAGAGGGTGCTGGTGGAGACTTGCTTCTTTACAACAGTGATATTTGTTTTGCTTTCTCTTGGACATTTTTATTGTTGAGAAGTTGAGCAATTTGAGGTTGTTCATTGGCATACATTTGACGAGGAATTAGCACAAACTCTTCAGTGTGCATTTTGCTCCAGAAAAGCAATACAAGGTAACGCAAAAAGTTTAATTAGACGGATTCCAGAATCTGATCGGAAAATTTTGATCCTCTCACTTTCTTCAACTCGCCTGTCTGCAAGTTTACGTAGTGATTTCTCGAATTTTTTAAATTCAACTTTATTGATTGGTACAACTCCAGAGAGTACGTTCATCACACAGTCACTTAAAAACCAAATGAAATCACCCTGATGTAATGTTTTTATTTGAGCGGTTTTCTCATTCCTCTTATTTGCCCATTGCTTGAGCATAAGCAAATGTTTCTTTTTCATTTGTAATTGTTGTAATGACTGCTTCAGGGGACGAAATGTAAAAAAAAGAAGGATCCCGTCCAATTAGTTGCGATGAAAAACGTAAACCCTGGCTGGTTTTTGGGTCGAGGTCAATCATCAAATGTCCAAAGGGCTCCGCAGTTGCTAGTTTGTATGCTTCTTTTATCAGTTGGAGACAATTCAACTGTTTTCCAAGGTATTCAATTTGTTGAATGTCACGAAGCGACTTGAATAATATTATGTGTGTTGTATTCAGATCAATGGTTCTGGACCATTTGCTTTGATGGAACAAATTATGCTTGATGTATATAACATGTAATTTGCGATGACGTCCCGAGGTAGCTATTTTTACAAATTCTTTATCGTTGAAGATTTCTTCACATGAATTGTCATAGATAAGCAGACAATGCGATAGTTTTTTTGTTATATCAAAGCCTGAGTATTTTAGAAACTCAATCCCTGGTATAACTCGTTGCCTATCTTTGAAAAGTGGTTGGAACTTTTTTTAAAAATAAAAAATTTTCTCAAAGCCTGGATAAAAGGCGAACCTTTTAGCATTCGAAACAAGAGTTCTGTATTACCACAACCACTTGGTCCTACAATTGACATGAATACCCTGTCATGTGTAAGAATAACTTTGTTCATAGTTTGGGATTAGGTAAAATGTAACCAACTAAACTCGATAAGAGAGCAATCCAAATTGATTTCTCTTCAGAGCTTTCTGATAATAGGAAGAGCATAGAGAAGCAAAGAATGATCATTAAGACAATGATACTAACTTGAACAAAAAATATTACCTCGGACCTTGGCACTGTTGAATTTGAACAACAACGCCATGGGGGCCTCTCCTTGTTGTTCACATCAAAAACTAAATTACTGATACCGGCGTCAGCCTCGTCTCTTTGATTCATTGGAGAAAAATAATTAATTGAAAAGTGAATTGAAACAAAGATGATATAAAATGTTAAATTTTTGAATTATTTACTGGGCAACTGTTTCATGTACCAGAACTCAAACAAATTGAAACCTTTAATATGACTTTTTATTTCGAGTTTATAACAAACAGTTGATGAGTCATTTTCTTTGAACAATGGTTGACTGAAGACTTTTTCAACTTCGGGGTGTTCCAAGACATATAACCGCAGCTCATTTGGCATCTCTTTTAGTGATAGCTCACATTCCGGTGGTGTTTTCTTCAATCTAAATTGAGGAACTTTTTTGTCCGCCCATTGCTTCCAACGTGGGATTCGCTGCTCTTTGGGGGACTGCATAGGCTTCTGGTTTGCTTTGATCATAGCCATAATTGAACTGATTCCGATGTTCTCGAGCTCTCTGCTTATTTTTTACGTACAGTTGGAAGTGATAGAAATTATCTATCACGGGCAGGAAAGCTCTAAAGCTGTCTAGCTCGTCGGGAGAAAGAGTAATGGTTGCAAAGTAACGTTTTGCTGCTGCGCTATAAAGCGAATTGTAACGAGGTTGTTGTGATAGTTCGCTCGGTTCTGGTGATCACTTGAAAAATTATTCTGTATTGGTGAAGAGGGATCCTGAACTCTGTTGAATATTACAATAGGTTGATCGTCAAGTGGAGTCAAGCAAGTGAATATCTTCAAGTTGTCTGACAGATAGGTTGTTAAAGTTGATGTGTCTTCTCTGTGCATCACTTTGTGTCCACTGTGAGAATATTTGTGCTTTACGTTCCGCGCAGTGATTTGAGAATTGGTCCTTTGTTGAACGAAAATTTGAATGAATATAACAGGAGGGAACTTGTTCTTCTGATATTATCTCTGATATTCGGGGACAATTTAGATCCTCCAGATTATAAACAGTTTTATGTAAAAGCTTACTGAGGAGCTCACACTTTTCAATGCCTTTGGCAAAAAAATTTTTCCGTGTGAATCGGAAACTGAAACTCAGACAGATTGTTTTTAAATCACAGTAAGGTATATCACCTCCGTCCCAATCAAGACCGTGTAGGTTTTTCGTCAACCAAATAACAGTTTGTCTATCGTGTGCGGGTAAATCAGCGAATTTAAGTGGCGGTTTGAAAAATATTGTATCGTTGTAACTGGAACACAAACTGAGTTCTTTTATAATGAATCCAAGTGACTTGAGTTTGAAACCTTCGAGATCGAGGACAATAATATTTGTGGTTTTGCTGCCAAAATTTTCTAGCATTCCAATTCACGAAACAATTGTGAATGAAAAATTTTCACTGATAGAATGAATAATATTCCTGTCAGGTGTCCAAAAAGACAATTGTTTACTGGTGAGTAACGGAAAGCGTAAACATATCCAGGGCCTTTGTTTCTGCAATCTTTTATAAATCCAGCGGCGTCATGCAGTGCAGCATGAAGTTGTAGCACTTTGCTCCGCTTCAATAATGGATCTAGTCTTGAATTATCAATTCCAATGAAACCACCATAGGGTCTAAATTTAAGTGCTATTTCTCCGTCAACTTCTGGATCTAACAAAGAACAAGCAGCTACGAAATATAATTGTCGATAAGATATGTGTGTATAATTTATGTTACCTCTCAGTGATAAAACTTTCTCAAGAATGAGCTTGATGTCTTTTGTTCCTATTGTGTTCATTATTTACTGTTTACTGAACGTGAGCGTTCAGAGTTTTTGTTTATAAATCTTTCAATTCTGATTGGTTGTTAACTCGAATAATAAATCCGGCACTGCGATTGGTCAATTTATTTTGCAAAGTTTTGTGACCCTGAACATGTTTGGGCATGATCTGATGACTCTGCAATTAATATATCATTAATGATTTTATACATCTACTAACAGGTTAGTTGTTTTACTGTTGTTTTCACCAATTTATGTATGCATTTATGGACATAAGTGATTATGACCATAATTGTGTACATACTTAGGTAAAAACTTGTTTTCTTGTACAACTCTGGGTTTTTTATCATTGTGTATGTATGTATGTATGTATGTACATACATCCATCCATCCATCCATACATACATATATAGATACTCACATACACATATATACATGCATACACATATATACATATACATAATACATACATACTTACATACATACATACATACATACATACATACATACGTACATACATATACACAATACATATATACATGCATATACATATATCCATCCATCCATCCATACATACATATATAGATACTCACATACACATACATGCATACATATACATACATACATAAATACATTCATACATGCATACATACATATACATATATAGATATACACAATACACATACACATGCATATACATATATACATATACACAATACATATATACATGCATATACATACATACATACATACATACATACATACATACATACATACATACATACATACATACATACATACATACATACATATACATATATAGATTTACACAATACACATACACATGCATATACATATATACATATACACAATACATATATACATGCATATACATACATACATACATACATACATACATACATACATACATACATACATACATACATACATACATACTTACATACATACATACATACATACATACATACATACATTAATACATACATACATACATACATACATACATACATACATACATACATACAAACATACATACATACATACATACATACATACATACATACATACATACATACATACATACATACATACATACATACATACATACATACATACATACATACATACATACATACATACATACATACATACATACATACATACATACATGCATACATACATACATACATACATACATATATATGCATACATATACATGTATACATATATATATGCATGTATGTATTGTTTATATATGTATGTTTATATGTAAAATAGGGAGGACATTTTTTGTAATCGGTCAAAAAAATTAAGTGTCCCACCCCGTTGTAGTCGGGCAGAGAAAATCGCGTTGCAAAAAGTGTCCGTCCCCCCCCCCCCCGTTGAGGTTCTAGTCAGCTTTTTATACTACTGTGGTGTCTTGAGAATATCTCTGCTATGATAATCTTCCCTGGGGAAAAAGGATCCGCCGCATCTCCGGCATTGTGAGTGTTCGCTGAGAATGCTGAGAGCGTAGTATTCCTCGCTGATTCTCTCGTCCGCTTTCACGTGACAACCCAAAACTCAGTACAAGAGCAGGCGTTCTTTTTTCTGACAACAAGTCTATCTTGAATGTTTGTATTCTTCATCTTTGCAAAAATTAAGTTACTGATCAGATCTTCTACATTCCCTAGAGCTGCGCTGAACCCGTGTTCTCTCAATCTACTGAAGAACGTCTCCAGGTTTTTGTTTGAGTTTCGTTGAACTGTAACTAATTGAAAGCTATCAAATGTAGCGCTTTTTGGACGTGTAAACGTTAGTTCTAATTGGTATTCCAGCTCTTGGGTTGAGCATTTCTTTGGGTAAGAACTATTGTCGCTGACGTCACCAGGGATACGGAGAGCAAACTTCTTACAATAATGCCAACTTCGTCACTCGTCTGGCGGTGGATGATAGGTACCCTCTATCAAATTTGTTTGCATTTGTTTTCACAATCCACTTAACGTCTTTTGTTTCTCATTCCTGGCTGTCTATCTTCTTCATGTCTATCTTCTTCATTTTGAACAAAGAACTGACCTTCAATGAGCGGTTGCGCTTAGCTTAAACGTTTTAGAACTTCGTTGCGCTTCAAACATTCTCTATTTAAAACATTACAGCTTACGTTTTTCTTTTCGAACTTTATCTTTCATTTAAGATTAAATATTGTTGTGTTAATTGATAATGGATGTCAACATTGAAAACGTTATCAACCAAATACCTGAGGAATCAACGAGGGCTGCTATCAGGACAGTTGTGGAGATGGTTAGGGCTCAAAAAGAAGTAACTAACAAGCAACTAGCTGAAGTTTGGGACTTCATTTCTGCAATTGATGTCAGGTTAAGGCATCAAGAAAGGTATCTGAGCAAGGATTCAATTATAATTGATAACCCACCCTTTGATGCGCGAAATCCGGATAGTTTTTTTCAAGGAAATGTTGGTTTTTTTGAATCGACTATACAAAAAAGATGACGTACAAATAACTGAAAGCCGATTAAAGGCTTTCCATATTCTACCGGGACCAGGACCTTTGCTAAACAATCTGATGCCATCAATCATTGTAAAATTTGTGAATTTCAATGACAAGATTGAAATTTACAAAAACAGAAGAATGCTCAAAACTCTGAAAAACGACCTAAATGGAAAAAACATATGGATGAAAGAGCGATTGCCACCATTGGATATGTTTATCAAGAAACTTGCTGAGAATAAAAACTTAATTACTGTGACTAACAACTGTCAGGTTTCAGTTTTATGTAAAGGCACTAATGGAAACAACAAGTACGTGAAAGTAAATGATGCAATTGATCTCGAAAAGCTGCAAAATCCTGTCATGGCAAATAGGGATAGAACAGGCGCAAATGCAATTGCACTAAAAAACACTCATAAACGCATGCATCGAGAAATATTGACTGATGAGGAACGAGTATTAAGACTATATGCGTCCTTGTCACCTGAGCAAAAAAAATGATGGGAGAAAAATTGGGTGCTGAGTAAATGTTTATACAATGTTTGCCTTGCGTTAGCATATAATTGATGCTAGCTTCAATTGTTGTCCTCGTGTTACTGAGTTGTGTAATCCTAAACTTTTCGTTTGATGAATCATATAAATTCTATAGAACTAAATATTTTCTGTTGTCTCGGAGCAAAATATGAAAATTAGGAAAAGGTAAAAAAAAAGAAAACCTCATATTTCATACTATTTTTGTTAGTTGAACATTCAATTGAGCTAGGCATAAAAAACACTTGCAATTAAACTGGATAATTTTTAACTTTTTCATCTGTCTGTGATTTTGTTTGGTAGAAGACGGATTCATAGGTAAAAAAACAAATACTGCGACTTCCGCGGAAAATGTTCTTTCTATTGCTTGTTAGAAAAAACTAAAAGCCAGTCCATTTGGTCTTGCGACTTTCGCGAGAATCCAGAACGGCAAACCCTTATTCAAATCAGTTACTATAAACAGCTACTGCGACTTCCGCAGTCTGCTGGCATTTTTTTCAAAAAAATCGGATGTTGCGACTTACGCAATTTCTGACATCCTTTTGTGATAAGACGAAATGTCGAAAAGTAAACTTATTAAGTGAAATGATAACAAACCTTAAAAATTGAAGAACGTAAATATTCATCAAATCTCTGCGCGCGAAGATTCTTAATGTTCATGGAGTTTACAATTTTTCTTCAAAATGTATGATTGATACACAAAAACTTTGAACTGCTAGAAGTTTTGATTGAAAGTGTACAATCCAAACCTACTGTTATAGCTCTCACTGAAACATGGTGCAAAGAAAATTGTTCACCAAATGCATACAATTTAAATGGGTATGGAAAATTGCTTCGATGTGACAGAGAAAAGAGAGGAGGGGGTGTAGCACTTTATGTTGGTAATAAGTATGAAAGTAACGAAGTAAAGAAAACAACAAACAAACATGTACAAGTTTTGACCACGCAATTGCACTCAGAGAAAGAGAGAATTTATGTGACTGTACTGTATAAGGCGCCCAATTACGCAATTGATAATTTTGTAGAAGTGCTAGATACTCATTTTACTGATCTAAATACTCTTGATTATACACACATAGTTTGTGGTGATTTTAACGTAGACATGTTAATATCAAGTCGAAACGCTGAAAAAGTTTGCGATTATTTTCGTTTACTAGGTCTGGAACTTTGTTTTAATCAGGGTTTTTGTACTCGTGAAACCAGACAATCTAAAACAGCAATTGACTTGTTTCTTTCAAACATTGAAAGTGAAACTAAAATTATCAAAAACGACTTAACTGACCACTATACGGTTATCTTTACTTCTCAAAAATTGTTTTTGGAAGTAAATAAAGAAAAAACCTTCGTTTTGAATCAGCTACACAAACTGTCTGACGAGGAAGTTAGAATAGATGTCAATTTTGAAGTTTTCGAAAACTGCAGAAAATTAAAAAATGATTTGGAATCTGTAGCAATTGATGAGTGTTTTTCTTTAATTGAAGAAATTGTTTATGAAGCGAAAGAAAAAATTATTCCCGCTAAGGAAGTAACCACTAACAATTTTAAAAGGGTTAAACAATGGGTCAACAATCATGCGAAGAATTTAGCTACAAAGAAACGTAAATTTTGGCAGAAATACATTGCAACAGGCAGAGCGGAAGTGAAAGAACAACATCGTGTGCTGAGTAATAGACTTAAAGCTCTATGCAGGTTGCATAAAACAAACTTTTTTGAGCAAAATGTAAGCAGTCAGAAAAACTCGAAAACACTTATTACCTTAGTAAAAGATATCAAAGAAGAAAAACAAAACCATATTTGCCAGGTTGATGTGGATAAGTTGAATTATTTTTTTGTTACTATTGGCAGAGAATTAGAAAAACGTCACAAAGAAGTTGATTACCTGAAGACAGTGAAAACCATTCAAAGCAGTATAGTTCTCGAAAAGACGTCAAGCACAGAAGTTTTCAATATCATTAAAAATTTGAAAAGCAAAAAATCAACTGATTGCTACAAATTAAGTAATGTTCTCCTAAAGTCGGTAAATCATGCAGTTTGTGAACCACTAACAATTTTATTCAACAGATGCTTACAACAGCAATATTTTCCAAAATGCTTAAAAGTAGCAAAAGTTTTCCCTCTCTACAAAACCAAAGGCAACAAATTGGATCCATCGAACTATAGACCTATATCACTATTGCCAGTCTTCGGGAAAGTTCTTGAAAAAATAATATACAGAAGAATTATTGGTTTTCTTATAAAATATGACGTTTTATCAAAAGAACAATTTGGGTTTCAATCAAAGAAAAGTACAATTGATGCTGTAATGGAAGTTTTTGAATATTTAAGGAATAACATGAATAAACAAGAACCGACGTGCTGTGCTTTCATTGATCTGACAAAGGCTTTTGATACAGTGAATCAGAGTTACCTACTAACCAAATGTTACAAATATGGATTGCGCGGACCTGCTCAAAACATTTTGAAGTCTTTTCTAGAAGATAGGAAACAATATGTTGAAATTGGAATTAAGAAATCGGATAAACTACTGGTAAACTGTGGCGTCCCACAAGGTTCAGTACTGGGTCCTCTACTGTTTTTGATATATATTAACGACCTTCCATCAGTTTGCAATGATAACAAAGTAACCTTATTTGCTGATGACACTAACATTTATGGATCGCTAAAAAATGGAAACGAAAACTACAAAAATTGCCTAACAAGAGTTTTTGAATGGATGACAGCAAACAAATTAACAATTAATGATGAAAAATTGTCTTTAATGATGACCAATGAAAAGAACACATGTGATCATCTAGAAATACTTAACCACAAATTGAATATTAGTGAAAATTTGAAATATTTAGGGGTTTATTTAGACAACCAGCTAAACTTTAAGGAACACATTAAACAAGTTAAGATCAAATTAACTCAAGTCTCAGCCGCTATGTTCCAATTCAAAAAATTTTTTCGACGACCAACACTTGTGAAGTTATATAAAACTTATGTCCAGCCCATTGTGCAATATGGTGTCTTAGTTTACGGCTGTGGCAACAAGACAGATCTTAAGAAAATTGATTGGGCACAAAACAGGATATTAGGGTTAATTTTCTCATTAAAAAAGGGGGTTGATTTGTCAGAAATTAGGCAGAACTTCAAAATCTTCTGAGTTTTTGAGCTCCATGTATATGAGCTATTGAAACAACTAGTAAAAAACATAAGAATGTCAGAAGCAAAAATTTAAAAACGCGAATAATATCGGATAACGAATTGAATGCAGTACTTTCAACAGAACATAGAATTAAGAAATTGAATACAATAAACAAAAACACTATACATGTAAGAAAATCAATAACTGAACGTGTAAGAAATCTTTTCAACATAATCGCAAGACTTGATTTTTCATTTATTCAAGAAATTGTAAATTTAAAAACAGAAGGAACGGAATGTTTCTTACATATGTTTCTAGATAATTATATTTTACTAAATAAAGAATTATTGAATGCATTTTGGTGAAACAAAATAGGCTTAGTTGACAATTCCTATATATATTAAATTTGAATATGCAGTCAGTCTTTACACTAGCTAGTTCATATTTTGCTCTGGAGGCACCACTTGACAGGCCAACGGCCTTTTTGGTGCTCTCTCTCGAATGATCACAATTTGTTGTTACGAAAGAAGTTGTTTTGTATAATGTCTGTATTTGATCATTCAGAAAAATTCATTATCATTATCTTCTTCATTTCAATTCTCTTGACGCTCGCCATTATTGGAGATTGTTTGAGAAAACAAATCTGCGGCTTTCGGTTTTAGCCTCAACAACTTGTCGACACCCATATTTTCTTTCGCCATTACGGCTATCTTAAGGGATGAAAACCACAGTCCATTCAGAGGACAAATTGCCACATGTGTTCCAGTATAAAGGAACGCCTAATGATAACTTCCATGACTGCGCTCTGTTATGGTGAACTCAAAATGACCGCACAAAGTTTAAATTAACGACTCCCTTCCTTCTTCTTTTGAACACCGATTTTTATCTTCGAAATTCTGCAAGTCACGCCTGCGCAAGATCTCGACTAATTTGGATACCAGCTGCTAATATCTGCTAATCCACAAAACCAGTTCACAGATAATGCATTCTCGTAGGAATGATACAGCTAAATCAGCATCGCAGTGATAAAATAGGGAGCATATAGTTTTAGAAGAAATTATAATGCCTCTTTTAAGTTCTTGTTTACAGTCCTTGGGGGAATCCCGTATCACAGCTGCAATGATCTTGAGTCCGTAAAATCTGTTTTTCTGGCTCGTAGTTGTTAGGTGATAATAAAAATTGTTCAAACATTCTTTCCATAAATTTGTCAGTGTGATTTGCTGGTTATTTTGCAAACTGCTTGTAGTCACATGAAAAGTGTTTTCAGAGGTGAATGATTTTAATCTTTGTAAGATTGTATCGATGGTTTTTGTAAGATGGTTTTCTGAATATTTTACGTTCAGTTCCTGTTTTTTTATTCATTTACATAAAAATGTTCTAGTGGAATCAAACTCAACAGATTGATCTAGTTTCACACTGATGACCAGCAAAACAAAATATGATTAGATCAGCTAAAAAATATTTATTTCTGTATTTGCTGGAGGGTCCTTGAGAATTTTTTTTACAATTGTTGGACAAGGCCGACTAGCTACCCATATGTCTAACTCTTCTATTTTTGCCGAAAATTCAAGAAGCTTTTTACGATGGATTACGTTGTTTAATGTTTCTTTTTTATTTTCTTCAGAGTTGCTGTTGTTGAGTAAAATTGTTTATTATAGTCTTGCCACATGCTAAAAAACATAAAACTGTTCTCAACAAAGGCGAACCAATTAAATATTGATCGTTAAGCTTTGTTAGTTTGCATTAGCTAAATTTTCGGATCTGAAAATATCACAGTTTTTAAAATTTGGTGTTGAACACATAATGTGGTGTGTTAATTTGCATACCAATTTCTGACGGTTCTTCAGCACTAAAATTCGTTGATTTTCCAGAAGTACTGCAAACAATCTTATGGAATTTTGTTTGGAATAGAATTTTTTGTATTTTTCTTGTATTTTTTGTGAATTGAATTTTTTTGTGAGATGACACAGTTAGTTTGTATGTTTTGCATTTCTGGGTTCAACTGATTCTCCCTTCAGTGGCCCATTTTTGGGAAAACATAATATCGAATTGTAATGTTACATACCCGGGTCCAGATTTCGTCAAAAACACTGTAAGAATTGCGGCGAAAGGAAAATATTTTGGCACCAGAAAAGGGCAAGCATCTTTCAGCGACGAGCACGGTGATAGCGGTAAATTTTTGTAAGACATGCTGTTTTTATCAGTATAGTTTTATTTTTCACCGCATTCAAAGGTATTTGTAGCGAAATAAAACTGCCATACACGGGTTCGAACATCTCACCTCTGCTTGTTAACAGCGTAGTATTTCACTTCGCCATCTGTCTCCTATTCTATGACTTTTCTTGTGAATATAAATCAGATTCAAAAAACGTTTTAGAACCCAAATGCGTTCAATGCGGTTTTTAGCATTGAATTTGTTTCACAGCTTAAGCGATGAAAACAAAAACTTTGCCGCTAAAAGCCAACAGTCTTATGAAAATTCAAAGCCAAAATTACAGTGATTTTTGCCGGTAAATTGTCGTAAGATGTGTGGTTTTAGAAATAGGTTTTTCTCTCCGCTTTCACTGATGAAAATATAACAATTTTCTTTAGAAAAACTACACCTAATATTTTGGATGTTTTAGACTTTCGACTCATAAAGAGTCTCTGACTATGAATTTCCATTGATATTAAGAACTCCTTGTTCCGCCTAAAATAAACTTTTTTGAAAAATATTAATCACGTGTAAACAACTAAGAACAGATGATTATCTAAATTTTCTAGAGAAGCTGCTTGAGAGGTTTTTGACATTTTATACTTCACTTACATAGGGATCTTTTACTATGAGATTGACTTGATTTGAGACTTCATCTCATTTGAAGCAGAGGCGGTATCAAAATACAATTTTGTTAAAATTAGACATCGTTTTACTTAAAAAGATTTTTAAAAATTAATTACATCCATTTATTTAATAGTTGTTACAATATTATTTAACAAAATCGGCAACTTAAAGTAGTTAGAAGAAATTCTAAAAAACTAATTTTTTTAAACAAAAAACTAGTGTTGCTCTACTAGTGCAGCTATGTGCGCCATTCAAAGAAATTTACTTTAAAGTGGCGAAATTGTTTTCAACACATTTAACGCATTCACCATAATTCTTAAACCTTATATGCAATATTTTCTGCAGTAAAACTTGTAAATTTAGGTGAATGTTTGTAAATTTTGCGATTCTTAGCGGTGGATTGTTTTTTATAGCGCTATAAGCGCATTCAACGCTATTCTTGCATCTTTTTTTGAAAAAGTTTTTGCGGGAACGTAATTTGTAAGTTTGCGATCCTTCCTTAGCCGTGAATTCTTTTTTTTCACCGCCTTCACCGCACTCAACGCTCAGAATTGTTATTCATGCAAGTTTTCACCACATTCGCGGAATTCTTACATTTTTTACACGGAATTCTTACGCTGAATCCTCGAGCTGGGTAACCTCAATAAAACATATACCATGAAACGACAAATTTCATTGTAATAATTTTACTGGTGCTTTAATTATTGTGTAATAATTTTCTCAATATTTTTAAGATTGGCAGAATTTTCAAGTTTAATATTTTTCGCAATTAATCTTTAGTTTTGCTGTATTTGTAACAATGAAGTTGTGTAAAGACTGTGAGCCGTGCAAAAAAAATCAATCGACCAATTTTATTTCAACTTGTTTTGTTAGCAAGTCCAATTATATGAAAAGACCACACCCAACCAACAATAGCAAATACATGACAATACTGCACCCAAAAAAAAAGATTTTTGCTTGAGGTTATGGAACATCAGGAAAATTTGACACATTGCAATTTTGCTTAACCCTATATGTAATTCGGGTTTCTGCTCAAACCAGAAGCGATGGTCGTCTACTAAAATGTCACGCTGGACTTTCACCCACCCAAAAAATGGAATGTTGAGTAAATGTGCAAATCATCATTCGAAAAATTAGCTATCTGTTTTTTTGCATCATATGGCAATATATCTGAAATGCAACTGGTGAATTTGCTTTAAAATTGAATTTTGGGATTTTTTAAGTCGCTCGGCGTTTTGAGTTATCTTTGAATCTGCTGAACTTGTTGCAGTGTTGTTTATTGTTGCCGAGTCGGAAAAATAAATCAACAATTTTATAACAATTGAGAAAGACAAGTGAACATACATTTGTCCTAACCATGCAGACCATTTCATTTAACCATCAAGATTGACCAAAAATTTCATTTAAAATTTGCTAGACACAAGGATATTATTTTGCTCGACTTTAGCTCAGTGCGTCTACCGGATCATTTTGGTCAACATATACCCTAAACCTTAAATTGGTCAACATTTACCCTAAACCTAAAATTGGTCAACATTTACCCTAAACATAAAATTGGTCAACATTTACCCTAAACCTAAAATTGGTCAACATTTACCCTAAACCTAAAATTGGTCAACATTTACCCTAAACCTAAAGTGTCTCTTTAAGATACAAAGCCTGGATTAAGGCAATGTTGTTGCCCGTAACATCATTTTGTTTTAGATTTTTTCGCTCAAATTTTATTTTACAGAATTCATCTTACTTGAATTTCTCGATTGTGAAGTTTATTGATTGAGCTCTCGTGCATTACTGATATCCAGATCTGATCTCGTGGTCTGGCATTTAGCCCAGAAGGGTTCTCTTTATACAGAGGAATGATTTTTGTGTGGCCAGGTCCTGAAATAAAAACGTTTGCTTTAAAATCAGCTTTAAAAAAGTTTAGATTGCTTCAATTTTTTCTTTTCTTATTTATAAAGCATTGCTTTTTCCAATCCATAGCGATAAAGTAGTGTTTTTTAAAAGCTCTGGCTTCTTCTTTTTTGGTGTTACCAACGTATATGGTGTCGAGCAAGAATTTTAAAAATTTGCCGATGTCATAATCTAACACCGTCAATTTTGCATTTTTGTCATCTATTAAGAATTTTGTGATACTTTGTTATCACAAAATACTTTCTAAAACAAGTAAGATAGAGGAAACAATTTATAATCACAAATTAGATTCTTCGATTTTGGCTTAAGAAAAAAAATCATTTGCCCTTTGTTGTCAACTAAGAATTTTTGGAAACATTAGTTGGAGGACCGCCCATTGCCACTTGTGTACAAGGTGCGCAAAATCTAGCTAACTTGATAAAAAGTACGCTCAACTGATGCTTTATGAACTGGAACATCTTAATCAAAACTTACAATTTTGTTCTAGATTTTTTATTGTTTAATAAGCTTTACAGATTAAATTTATACAATTTGGTAGGTTTTGCCATGTCATGGTTAGTCATCGCTGATTTTCGTGAAAAAATTTCAGCTTTATTTTTTTGAATTAAACATGTAAATATTTCTGATTATAACCCTAAGGTTAGATATACACACTCTTTCAAATGTTAAATAAATTAATCACAGTATCAGTATTGTTATTAATATAATAATATTAAAATTGTGGCTGTTCGTTTTCATTTGTTCCCATAGATAATCTGTTCGTTTAATCAAGCAATGATTTTCAAACTGGTACATACCATTAGAGCTTCTTGTAAAGTAACAATGCAAGATGTTGGCAGGGTAAACAGTGTTTTAGTATGTTTTTCATAAAAACTCTCAATGCTGGGTTTCTCGTCTTCCGTATGTTCTGTTAGAACAGAAGGAAATAGGATTTTTCAGCGAATTTATTTTTAGTGCAGTCAAATCTAATGATAACATTCTAATCTCAGGAGTTTCTAACGTACCTCTTGGAGAAAAAGAAAAAAGTAGAACTTAATTTAAATTTTTCATAGGAAACATCTATGAAACTAAATGAAATTTTACAATTTTTTAAAAATGTTTTTCATGCTTAAAAATTTAGAAAGTCGTTTTACATTGAAAGGATATAGTTGTTTACTGAATCTTGATATAATCATGATAAATCAAATGAATAATTCATTTTAGTCACTGTGGGTAGAAGCCAGCCTTGCTAACGGTTTCGTATTTTTATCAGCAAGCTTAAAGAATGAAAAAAAAACTGAACTTACCGAACCAAAGGAACATAACATACTGACAGTTATCTTACATTTGAAACCGAATCTACCGAATCTAAGAGCCAACTATACCAAAAAATTCTTACGTTTAAACTCAAACATTGCGACAGTTCTACGTTTTTAAAATTGGAACATGCCAACAAAACCGAAGAAAAACGTAGGTGATTCGCCCATTTGGTCTAACTAAACCCAAACATACCAACGGTTGTCTTACAATTACAAAAGACGTTTTCTGAACTAAGATTTCGTTATAAAGATTGCTCGCTGAAGGAACAAAATTTAATCAAGTTCGGTTGTGTAAATTCAATCGGATTAAAACTAAATGTTTTGAAATTTTCTAATTCAAACTAAAAATCTGTAATTTGATGGGACAATTTGTACTCTTATAGCCTGTTTTTACAATTATGCTGTCAATAAGTTTGCTGCATTTTCATTTCTATCTTTGGGAGCAATTGAAACCGAAATATTGAACTTGGGTTGCAATATAAAGCTGTAAACAAACGCATTTTTTTTATCATCTAAACAATTTTTTGAAAAATTTGAATGGAAATAGTGATTTTTTTTTCATTTATTCTCTTCTGTCATGTCTCTCAGACTTATGTTTTTGCACAAAATGAGATTTTTATGCTCACTTTGATGAAACTTTAATGGCCTCTATCTCATTTGATAATTATTGTTAGATCAAAATTTAAAAAATACTATACTCGTTCTTTATGGCTACTAGTATAAATCTCCAGATAAAAATACTAGTTTAATAAAAATACAAGATTTGGGTTCTAGTCTAAAAATGTAACAAAATCTAGGTCTCGGAGCATCTCATTTTTAAGCCACTTCAAAGATCTAATCACCACTTTAGAGGTCTCAGAGCATCTCATTTTTATCACCTTTTGAGATCTAATTTCATTAATAAATCTCGAGGGCTGTTGAAAATTTTGTAATACATTCAACTCTTAGAATCACAAAGTTCTTTGTTATGCTGGCCATGAATTCACAAATTCTGGTGCTAACTTCTTTTAGCAAACGAAGTTTTTCACAGAGACAGTTTGATGTATTGATGTTGTTCTCTTTTTTGGGGTCAGTACTATTTTGAAACTTTCTTAATTTCTGATGCTATAGAACTGTTCCAACTTTTTTCAGCTGTTTTTCTTTGACAGCAAAAATGAAAGTTCCAAAAAACTAATTATTTTTTGTTAATAATAAACGTTCCGAAGAAACTTACAGAAGCAATGAAACCATTTTTTATATCATCATTTAAATGTCTAGATGCTCTAGGGCAAAAACGTCTGAAACCAAGTTTCAACAACGTTAGATTTTTATTTATTGTTAAATCACTTAAATTTGGCTTCAAGGTTTAAAGATCAAACTCAACGAACTTTCTGAAAGTTTTGTGAGAAATGCACTGAATTTCCAGCGTATAATCTTCAAAAAAAATTTCAAAGAAACAGACTTCCTCAAGACTTTTTTTACATAGTTTTACATCTTCTTGTCAAAAAATTTGAATCTCAATTTCTTTTTACCATGTCCTCGCCGATCCAACTACGCATCTTGTGCTCGAAAGTCTGAGCATCTAATGACTTAGATCTGAGCATCTAATGCTCCAATATGTTCTTAATGACCACCCCAGCTTATTTTGAAAATTTATCTTGTATTATCTCGCAAAATTGTTGCAAGGAAAAATGATTTTAAAAACATCTTGCAAAAAAAGCTAATTTGATAAAAAGAAAAGGTTTTGCAACATAGACGGAACGTTAGCTGTAAGACTTTGCAAGACAAAAGTTTTTCTAGCAAGATTCTGGCAAGTTTGTTTCTGTCGAGCTGTGTTCTGATTGGTTGAGCTCTAGGCTCTAGCATTTATCTTCATTTGTCATAGAAAGCAATCAGAAGTGGGTTGCCCCAATTGAATAACACATAAATTGATCTGAACTTACAATATAATGAAACTTCAAAACTGCTTCAACTCAACAACCTTATACAAATTGGTTACAAATCTCCAGACTATATTCTAACCCATATCTAGGATTCATTGAAAAATAACAAACCATATCGCAAATTTTCTGGAGAATAAATTAAATTGTTTCTTCTATAATTACCAAAAAAATAAAATAATCAAAAGATTTTACTGTTTTTATTAATCAAAAATATTATATATGAATTTGGAATTAACTAATTTTTATTTGGAGTGGGTTTTTTAATTCATGTTCACATAGATGCTCACATATTTCATAGGCTTATTTCGTAAAATTTTTTAGTGTTCAGGTTTAGTTAAAAACATTTTTTCATTGAAAGTTATTGGAACCTATAATAGACATGCTGAAAATGAAGTCTCGAAAAATTTGCTGAAAAATTGTATTAAATATCAAGAAAAGAGCAAAACTCTATGTAGCAGTTGAGTTCAAAATCATTCCGTCCCATCCTGTTTTCGACTTCGCGAACAAAAGTAGCTGAAGTTTTATTTTATGATTTTGTTTGTTTTTTTTTCGGAACGTATCATGAAATGGAATCAACAATAGGCATTTTTAGGCTAATGTAAAAGTTGAATTTCCGTTAAGCGAAGCCGGACAGACATAAAATGAAATTTTTTACTGGATTTGTAATGCTTTTCGAACACTTTCTTTCGACTCATTGATAATTTTTATAAAAGTTGATTTAATCCTCCCTTTAGTGTAAAGTTCTAAATCTGAAGTTTGACTTTTGAATTTTTGACTTTTTCGAGTTTAGTTTTTCAATTGCTTTTCATCATTGAGACGAGCTATATTTGCTTAGGTCTACCCTAAAACAGCGCATTAATTTCATTTCTGCACCTGAATTGAGCTAAACCCGCTTGCAGAGAAAGTAGCTGCGACATACAGACACATTAAACAGATTGAGCATAAGTTTCATCCACTTTTTCAATATATTAAGATATTGACATCAATTAAGTCATGATATATGCGCGAGTAAAGGAAAAAGAAACGATTTCGTTAATTGCCTTAAAAACAGAATTATAGTAAATTACTCTAAAATAAAACATTATAATTGTTCCGACCCCTCTTGAGGGGGAAGGAACTATATATTCAAACGGGTTTTTTTTTCAGTCAATTTTGGCCGATCGATATATTCATCGTAGATAGTTGAGACTGGTATTATTAGAAAGTTTGTCCAGCGTAGAATTTGAAATTAAAAAGATTTTTTCAATTTTCGTTTTTTACAGGGAGTTATCGAGGTTTAAATTTTGAGAAAATAGTGTGAATTCCGGCGAGATTTTACTCACTTTTTCCGGAATTTTTGAAAAAAACTTCGCCAATTTTGCTAAAATTTGTTAATTTTTTTAAAAGTGTTGTTGATTTTCATTTGTAAAAACAAAAAAAAATCACAAGAATATTGTAGGCTATGTTTATTTTTTTGTCAAAAATTCCGGCTAAATATTTCAAAATTCAGACTTTTTCTTCAAAAACAGCACGAAATAAGTTTTTTAGTCCATTTTGATTAAATTTACAGGAATTACAGACCTAAGCACCACTAAATCAATTTTTGTAGACTCAAAAGGCGGCTTCTTTACTTCAAATTCCGTTGAGAGTGCTATATTTGCTTAGGTCTACCCTAAAACAGCGCATTAATTTCATTTCTGCACCCGATTTGAGCTAAACCCGCTTGCAGAGAAAGTAGCTGCGACATACAGACACATTAAACAGATTGAGCATAAGTTTCATCCATTTTTTCAAAATATTAAGATATTGACATCAATTAGGTCATGATATATGCGCGAGTAAAGGAAAAAGAAACGATTTCGTTAATTGCCTTAAAAACAGAATTATAGTAAATTACTCTAAAATAAAACATTATAATTGTTCCGACCCCTCTTGAGGGGGAAGGAACTATATATTCAAACGGGTTTTTTTTTCAGTCAATTTTGGCCGATCGATATATTCATCGTAGATAGTTGAGACTGGAATTATTAGAAAGTTTGTCCAGCGTAGAATATGAAATTAAAAAGATTTTTTCAATTTTCGTTTTTTACAGGGAGTTATCGAGGTTTAAATTTTGAGAAAAAAGTGTGAATTCCGGCGAGATTTTACTCACTTTTTCCGGAATTTTTGAAAAAAACTTCGCCAATTTTGCTAAAATTTGTTAATTTTTTTTAAAGTGTTGTTGATTTTCATTTGTAAAAACAAAAAAAAATCACAAGAATATTGTAGGCTATGTTTATTTTTTTGTCAAAAATTCCGGCTAAATATTTCAAAATTCAGACTTTTTCTTCAAAAACAGCACGAAATAAGTTTTTTAGTCCATTTTGATTAAATTTACAGGAATTACAGACCTAAGCACCACTAAATCAATTTTTGTAGACTCAAAAGGGGGCTTCTTTACTTCAAATTCCGTTGAGAGTGCTATATTTGCTCAGGTTTACCCTAAAACAGCGCATTAATTTCATTTCTGCACCCGAATTGAGCTAAACCCGCTTGCAGAGAAAGTAGCTGCGACATACAGACACATTAAACAGATTAAGCATAAGTTTCATCCACTTTTTCAATATATTAAGATATTGACATCAATTAGGTCATGATATATGCGCGAGTAAAGGAAAAAGAAACGATTTCGTTAATTGCCTTAAAAACAGAATTATAGTAAATTACTCTAAAATAAAACATTATAATTGTTCCGACCCCTCTTGAGGGGGAAGGAACTATATATTCAAACGGGTTTTTTTTCAGTCAATTTTGGCCGATCGATATATTCATCGTAGATAGTTGAGACTGGTATTATTAGAAAGTTTGTCCAGCGTAGAATATGAAATTAAAAAGATTTTTTCAATTTTCGTTTTTTACAGGGAGTTATCGAGGTTTAAATTTTGAGAAAATAGTGTGAATTCCGGCGAGATTTTACTCACTTTTTCCGGAATTTTTGAAAAAAACTTCGCCAATTTTGCTAAAATATGTTAATTTTTTTTAAAGTGTTGTTGATTTTCATTTGTAAAAACAAAAAAAAATCACAAGAATATTGTAGGCTATGTTTATTTTTTTGTCAAAAATTCCGGCTAAATATTTCAAAATTCAGACTTTTTCTTCAAAAACAGCACGAAATAAGTTTTTTAGTCCATTTTGATTAAATTTACAGGAATTACAGACCTAAGCACCACTAAATCAATTTTTGTAGACTCAAAAGGGGGCTTCTTTACTTCAAATTCCGTTGAGAGTGCTCTGTAATTAAAGGTTCGCCGTTTTTTGCTAAATTTGTTCGTTGATTAACAAAAACGCAGCATCTAATTTTGATTTTTTATCTCACAAAAAATCAATATATATAAACTTCGAAAAAATAAGTGTTCCTAATCAACAAACAACATTAGCGGGGCAAATTTTGGACCAATCTTGGACTGGTATAATCCAAAAATAATTCGGATTTTAAACAGTCGGCCTTTTTTATAAAAAAAAATTCGATCTTTTCTACAGTAATTAAAGAGCAGAACATTTCAAACCAAAGCTCACTAATGATAGATCCAATTAAGTTCCCAATAAGTTTCACATTATTGTATCTAGTTGATCACTTATAAACTTACGGTTGTTTTGACTTTCAATAATATTTGATTTTCAAGTAAATATTGACTTATTGAACTTTGCTCTATTTTTCTCTTTATTTGGTCAACTTGTAGCTTATTGTCAGCAAAAAAATGTTCTTCTCATTCTGTTGAAATCAAATTCAACCTTTATTGCGGTTTCACGCCTTAAGTTGTGGTTAATGGCTTTGATACATCTAGATTTCATATTTTCTTAAATTTTAGGTATTTGCCAATTTTTCACGTTTTCTAGTTTTGTCACATAATCACGTTATTGACAGTTCATATATCACATCATTGGCTTTCAAAATAAGACACAATTGGTATTATTAAAATGCTTGAAGATAAAGATTATGATTTTAACGGCTTCGACACTACTTTCTCGAAAAATTTAATTGATTTTTTTAAATTGTCTTTAACTGCCGTTTTTACTTTGTCCTTTTAGTCGTATGAAATTTTACTCTACAATAGCCCGGGTTCATTGCCTTTCTATGAAGGATTAGACGAGACGATATTTTGATTTTAGTAGATTGCTGATAGCTTTCATGACTCTGAAAGCAATTGTTTTCCAAATAAAAAAAACACTTTTTAAATTCGCAATTTTGTTCCTCTTATTGTCTGTTGTTATCTAGTCTCGTTAACTACTGGCCAATTATGACATTATTGTTGTCAAAAGAAGGTTTCAAAAAAGGATTAGTGTCACACAATCTAATGTTTTTAAAAAATTCGTTGACTTTACTGGCTTCGACACGAAAAAATAAGTAAATTAATTTTTGATTTTTGTCATGTTTGACGTTCTTTTTGTAGACATAAGACATATTCTGGATAAATGCAATTCTCATGGGCTTCTCTTAGACGAATATACGAACCTTATTAATTTTTGTATTCTGTAATTAATGGCGTTCATGTCTTTGGAAATAATTTTTTTCGAAAAAAAATTAAAATCTTATTTATTTTCGCATTTTGTTTTCCATTTTTGTCTACTTGTTACCTAGCTTCATCAATAAGAGGTCACATAATACATTATTGGTGGTTGCAGAAAGTTCAATTGAACACATTTTGACGGCCATAGTATGGCTTTACTGTTTCAAAAGCGTTTTCTGCCAAGTTTTATTTGATTTTTTGTTTGTTGTCTATATGCTCTTTTTTTAACCGCGTAGAAAATTGAATACCGGCAGCTCCTAATTCCTTTTATGATCGCATTGGTAATCGTACACCTCTGGGATTTTTTGCTTGATTTCTAATGGTTTTCATTATTTCGAAAATAATTGTTTTAAAAAAAATAAGCGAATTCTTCAACTTTACTCTTCTTGTTCTTTATTGTCTAATTGTTACCAAGCCTTTTTATTGACTACTTCCCTATCTTTCCTGATGAATTACAAGTTATTTTGTTTAATATCAGTTTTATCTGACGGTATTTTGACTTTGTTATTAAGTTTTGTTTTTTAAAACGAAAATGAAGTTTTTGATGTAATTAATTTTTGTTGTTGCTGTTGTTTGATTTTGCTGTTCGTCTTGACTCGCTTTCTTAATATTTGCACATCTCATCAATCTAATGCGCCATTTTTACTCCACCACAGTTATTTGCTTCGGAGACTTTCTTTTCGTTCATACACCATTTTTTTTTTAAAAATACTTGAATTTTTGGGTTTTTCTATGTTCCTCATTTGGTAGACAATCAAATCAAAATTGTGGATGAGCGGGGTCGGAACCTTATGTGCGATTGCACATTACCGAATCGCCTTGTTGGTGTTTTACATTACAATGCCATTGTCTAAAAATTCAAAAAATTGTCCCAATATTAATTTAGATCTATTGTAATGCCCACTTTTTCTTAGCGTGCTAATTTCAATGTGGAAAATGGGCTGAATTTTTTAAATTAAAGTTACAGAAGCGCTGAAGGCTGAGAAAAATTACTGAGAAAACAGAAATTACTTACCAAAAGCCAGAATAGCTGAGAAATTAACAATTGAGCCATAAGGTAATCCCTTGTTCGAATTAGAATGAATAAAACAATCAAAAGGAATTTCACATTTCTCCCTAACGTTATAAGGTAACTGTAAATTAGTTCTTGTATTGCTACCATATGAAAATACTAAAATTGAGAAATTGTCAATTTTCTGAGATGAGAAGGAAAACGAATTATCGGCGCGCAACAAATAAGTACCGTTGGCAGCAAATAAAACGTAAGGAGCTGTTACAAAATGTTCAATATCAAACAGATTTTCTACAAAATCAATAGAGATGTTCATTTACTGTTCTAAAACATTGAACGATATGAAGTGCAAAATTGGTGTTTTTTTTAATAAAAATTAACTTAATTCCAATCTTGTGTCAAAATTAATTTTGATAACAACTTAATTTGATTCCAATCTTGTGTCAAATTAATTTTGACAAAAAATTAATTTGATTCTAATCTTGTTTCCCATCATAGTTTCCCAACGTTGTAATTTTTTTTGGAGTGTTTGCTCAATTTTGGGAAGTTGTTATGTTAATGTCGGAACCATTACGAGGGCATTGTCCGAAAAAGTCGAGTATACTTATAACTACAATAGAGTAGTTGACAAATACAGTAGTTGACGTGTTGATATTTTTGCTCACCTATTTTTTCTAGATACAACAAAGTAGCCGTTTACCTTGTTTCATTTAACAATGTGATTAATCCTATACTACAGATAACACAGTTGTCATGCTCTGCATCATTTAGATCTGCAACTCCGCGAACTTTTTTCAACGATCTTTTTTGTTTGTAAAAAAGTCTCCTGGGTGGGTGGGGGGTTCCAATCATTGCTTCGTTATGAAAAATTGCGACCATTCAGTTCTGAATCTCCTAAAATTCACTAAACTCACGGCAGAAAAAATTAAGTAACACCTTTCAGTTGAAATAGGGCAAAAATTCACTGCTTTTTATATTTTTGGGTGACTTTTTTGACCAGAAAAACTATTTTAAAAAATTTTAGGTACTTTGTTTTACTTCCTTGAAGTATTCCTTTATTTTATTGAGCAACCTAATTTTAGCCTGTTCAACATAGGTTGACATCAACCAGCTAAAGCTGAATAAGATTTTTGTATTGAACATATTGTTTCACTAGTATAGCGCCAATTTGCAGTGACACAGCAAAAAATTACCACAACAAATGTAAACAAACCAAAACTTTTGGAGCCCCGCACTCGCCAAAAATTGCTTCTATTAATTTCAGTCATCTCTTATAAAAAAAAACTAAGTGATTATTAAACAACTTTCTGAAGTATCAATAATGAATTCAAAGTGATGCATGCATTAGTTGTGTCAATTATTGTTACTGAAAGTTATTAGCAAGTTTTTTAAAAGTTAATACAATTGTATGGTCTGAAACGCTTTTTATTGCCTAAGTCTACACACCACTACTAAAGTTATATAGTAAGCAAAACTGCTTATAACTAATATGCTTTTTTGCAGTTCTGCTTTGTTAGATATATAAGAATAGTTTGGTAAGTTGTAATTCTTTTGAGACGTTGTAAGTTGAAAAGTTGATATGTATAAAACAACGATAAAACATGTAGTATAAACAATTCTTTTGCTCAATAATACGCGTAGCATTATTGCAGCATGTTTAAAATAATAAACAGTATGATAAACAGACCAAAAATTCAGCCAACCTACAAAATTCGACATATATGTGAAAACACGAAAGAAAAAGTAAGTCTTACTGAGTGCCCTGAAGGAAGGTTTAAAAAGATGAAATTGAATTAAAAACAATACAGGGAGTCTCAAGAAATAACTGAAGAGGACAGATTTGAAACACACCATGCCTCACTCAAAAAAGTAGGTTGTCACATTACCTGTAATATCAGTAAAATCATTTATGATTCCTCGAGAAGAAAAACCACGACGATACTGATATGGTTACTGAGAACTAAAAAAAACTTCTTTTTCTGCCTAAAGAGAATCGTGCTTAATAAAAAAGTGACATGATCAGAATATGTACAGAGTAAAAATACAGACTGAGAATTACTCTGATTCAGCGCTGAGTTACTATGCTACTATGATCCGTGCACAATCATATACTGCTATGCTATCAGAAAAAAATATTGATTTTCACAAACGAAGAAAATGTACCAATTACAACATTTTTACTGTTTACAAGATTCAGCATTCAGCTGAGCTAACGCTTGCGAAAACCAATAATTTTTTCTGATAGCATAGCAGTGTATGATTGTCCACGGATCATAGTAGCATAGTAACTCAGCGTTGAATCATAGTATTTATCTGACTGTATTTTTACTATGAACATTTTCATATCATGTCACTTTTTACGTAAAACATTTCTTAAAACGTGGAAAAAGGCAAGCGTAAGGCAAAATTTCAATGCATCAGAGAAAATGTTGGTTATTACAATGAGGAAAATCTTTTATAAAGAAAAACGATTCGGAGAAAGAAATATCAAAATTCTTCTCAAAAAAACTAAAAATTGAGATTATTAATCAGACTCAGATTCAATGAGGTTACCAATAATTACGCTTAGATTGTTTTTACATAACCTTGAAATTTTGTTTTGGCTTATTTTAATGACATTGACGAAGCTTTTTATCAAAAACAACGAGCGAATTGCGATTGCTACTTGTTCCAAATCTTTCTGTTACTGATCATCAGAAATAAATTCTTTCTTTGCTTTTGATGGTCACTCTAATAATTTTATTACAAAGTTTTCATTCAACTCTTTTGAAATCTTCTGGTCTGAAATTGTTCGACATTTTCACCAAATTCAATTGTTCATTTTTTCTGAAGATCAAGCTTTAATCCGAATGACTATATTGGTCTCCACAACACAGTTAGTGAAGCGAACTGTTAGATTAAATTTAATAGGTTGACTCTTAAAATCCTCTTTCAAAGCAAAATGAGTTACAGTTTCTGAAGAAAAAAATATCTCGTGGCAATTTAATTTTTGTCAACTGTTATTTCGCTTCATTCATTTTTACTACGTGATTTTATCACAAAAAGTGTGAAGAAATGATAGGGTATTCTAGAGATGAATATTCGAAATATTGTTAATTTTTAGCGAGGAGTTAACGGTTTTCCGGAATTTGATAATTTTTCTGCTATGAAATGCTTTTGAACTTCGTTATTATTATTATCCTTTTTACTGCTTTGATTTACGCTAATAAGGGTTGATAACAGAGTATTAAACTATGCAAAAATAGAGGAGGAGAAGTCCAGTATTTAACAAAAATTGACAGAGCCCTTACTACTTTTGAAGCAACAACGAGCAAAGCTGGTGTTAAAAATGATAATCTTGCAGAATTCTGCCAGAATTCGATTTATCTGGCGGAATCTGTCAGAAAATTGATTATCTCGAAGAATGTGCCAGAAAAATGACTATCTTGCAAGATTCTGACAGAAAAATGGTTGTCTTGCAAGATTCTGAAAAAAGAGAAAGAGTTAGAGCTGCTTTATAAATGGTTAATAATAGCAAATTTGCTCAATTTTTTCTCAGAAAAACTATTTTCAGTACAGTTGTCGTGTCAATCAGATTAAAGAGCACGAAATTTTTTTTAAAAAATATTTAACAGTGCTCGATAAGAAGTTGCTTGACATTGTTTACTGAGTTACATTTTCAAAAAATTTATTTGTTTATATTCCACGTAAATGAAATATTTATTGCGCCTCAATAAAAAACAAACAATTACAACAAAAATATTTACTTATATCCTCACAAAAATGGTTATTTTGCAGTAATCCGGCCAAAAATGGTTATCTTGAAGGAATCTGACAAAAAATGGTTATCTTGTAAGAATCTGCCAGAAACTGCCAGATTCCTACAAAATAACCATCCATTCTCGACTAGGGTCGTTTTGAATATTGGCTGATCGTTTTCTTGTGTGCTCCCCAGTACGTTATGGTCCCGCCAGTTACAGAGCACGTGCCATTACATAGTAAATCACTATGTAAAAATATGGCACGTGCGTATGGGGGGTGCAAATTATATGCAACCACTAAGCTGGGGGGGGGGGGGGGGGACAAACGGATAAGATCTAAGATCCCAACTGGCTAAGAGTCACACCAGATCTCAATCACATGAATTGACCTGTAGATCGAATGCACTGCATTGACTATTCCAAGGACAGAACAAACTTCAAGTAGAATAACATATTCTAATGTCAATAACTCTTATCACAATGTGTATCAGAATATTTGCGAACCAACAGAATATTTGCAAATGACAGCTATATCGCTCAAAAACGCGGCAACTATACGGCACCAGATTGAGAATGGCGGAATTGGTCTGCGAAGAGTTTTTTTCGAATTTCTAAAAATTATTTCTTTCCGGCCTCACAACTTTTTGTGCATTAGAAAACACACTGAGAATTTTTTGAGCAGAGGAGCAGTAAAAATTAGCTGCTTCACAAATATATCTTTCAATACGATTTTACATTTCTGATTTGAAAAGATACGCGTGTGTTTTAAAGGTTTAAAAAATGGCGTCTGAGGAAAGAAGAGCTTTATGAGGAGAGGCTCTTTCCCCATAATTGTTGGAATAGTTTGAGGCCTATATGCGTTCATTTCACTTTGGTAAATTTCCAGACTTGAAGCTGCGATCGAAGATCATATAACGAAAGTTAGAAATTTTGCTACACTTGAACAACAACGCGATAAAGCAAAGAACGAATCAAAAAATGATTTAGAATAATTCATTGCTAAAAAGTCAATTCTCTGCAATTACTTAATACTGATGTACTTGGACAGGGTATGTGTCAAGCGGGTGCGTGCATAAAAAACTTTTGAGAAACCTAAATTACCCAAATTAATTGCAAAATTAAATAATCTAGGAAGATGAATGAAACTATTGCGGAACCTTACGAGAGCAGAAGATGTGCAGAAGAAAATAACTTGAAAAAATATTTAGGTTAATTTATCGATTTCTTGAGGTTTGTGTAGCTTTTGGAGGAATATAATTATCGCACTACTCATGTTATGCTCATTAAAGATGAAAATGGCGATTAAGCGCGATCTGAGAGTCTTTGAATCACGCGTACCGTGTTGAGGAATTTCGTTTTTTACTAGTAAGAAATCGTAGTTTTTCAATTGTTTTCTTTAGACAAAAACGATAAAAAGCCCTTACGTGTTAATCGTCGTTTTCGTCCTTTTTTCGTCGTTTTACACTTAGGAACTATTGTTCTTTCGTCGTTTTTTTGTACGAAATTATCGTTTTTCGTTGTTACTTTTTATATTATTGAGAATTTGAGACTCTTTAACCACAAAGAAAACATAATCAGTATCAAGCAAAAAATATTCATTTGACAGAAATTGGGGAATATAGCCACTGATTGATGATAACAAACAACGAAAATAGAACAAACAAAAACTCAGCCGATAAAAAGACTAAAATGTGTTGACAATTGGCATATGTCAAAGTTTGGTAAGAATCAGAATGAGCGAGGTAGTCAAAATGGAAGAAAAAATCAGAAAATGTAACCAAAACCTGCTTCATCATGACAGGAGGGATAAGACTGAAACAAGGGAATCAGATTGGAGAAATTTGGATTAATGTTAAAATCGGGAACAACTAACCACGAGCTACTTATTGGAAATTTAATATCTGACGTAGCTAAAATGTAATCTGACAATGTAAAAAAAACTAATTGAAATAAAAATTTAATTGCCGGAAAGAAGGAATTGAAACTAAAAATGGATCAAAATGAACTAAAAAATTAGATTGCCCCACTATCTGTAACAAATAAAATCACAGACCCAATGGCATAGCCTTGTAGATCAATGAGGAATTGATAAGAAGTATTGAACGGTCGCCATCATTTCGTCAAGTAAGATGAAGAACTTTATTTTCCGTGAAACAAGAAATAAGAGCGCCAATCCAAGCAACGTACTGTAAGCAATCGAAATTGAGTCAGTAAAAGGTTTGAGCTGTTCAGCATGGGTCACTGCAAACGACAGATTTCTATCCAAGGAAAACAGATAGAACACGGCTGGGAGAAAATTGTCCTGGTTCAGCGGATATTAGCAAAATGTATTTTGTCATGGGTATTCCGGGCAAAAAAAATTATTTAACGACAATAATTTGCAGAAAGTAAATATTAACAAGTGTACTATAAAAGACTAAAAATGGCATCAAAAATGAGGTCCAGAGTTGGGATTCACCTGTAGGACATCGTTGAAGACAGAACCAAACACAGCTCTTTTAATCAATTCAGTATTCATTCGTTATTACATTTAAATATTTTGCGAAATTTAGCTGATGCATACAAAGACAGCCAATCTAAATTCTGAAACAGACAAAAAAAACAACATGCGTCAGCGTAGAGGCTGTGAGAAACATGATAAACATAGAAATCAATCTGTCTGCAAACTAACGAAAAATTTATATCCATTGAAACAATCTGGTATGAAATTTACTTGACCGCAGTAAGTATGTTTAAAGTCTTAGCGGTAAAATCGTCTACGCAGATTATTGACTTTTATCAAAAATGTCAAAGATGGTATAGAAGGTGTCGTATATCTTTGGTAGATGTCATGATTAGTTTACTGTCTAAACAAGTGATTGAGAATGAAATTAAGATTTTGTTGGGTATGGAGGAAAAAATTGAGAATTGTTCAGACATTTTGACATTTGGAGAAGTTAAGTAACTTGGTTTTCCTGTCGAAATTGGTTTGAAGCTTTGCGATTAATATTCACCTATAATAGACAGTGCTGAGCATCAGTCCTTGGACTCATTCGATTACAGAGCCAATTTTAGACAACTTTTTAGCCTTAGCATTTAGATTTCATATTTCTCAGGTAGCTAATATACTCAGCAAATTTCTAAAATATCTAGCTAAGTGACTCAGAGTCAGAAATAAGTTGTCAAAAGCTGTCATAAAATGAACCTATACGGATGGGACATATTAGGATTATAGGCAATACGGGAGTACCAAAAGATAATATTGCAAACTAGATATCAGCGCGAAATCATTTGCTTGGTCCAGTACATTGCAAAAGTTTAATTTATTTCTACCTTCATGGCTAAGGCGGAATTTAATGCAACATAAGAAGTGAGCAGAGATGAAAAAAGTAAAATTTGAACAATTATTTCATGGTTTATGTTGAATCAGGTTTTTATTGTTACAAGGAGACTCGTTAAAGTGCGTTCGCACATGACGTTCCAACCCCAGCTTATCTACATTTTTTACTTAATTGTCAAACAAATAAAGAGATAACAAAAATACTTGTATGAGTTTTTTAAAAAAATGATTAAAAAAAACATAACTACTAATTGAATTACATAATGCCATGCCTCACTACAGCGCTCACGAGATCTACCATTAAAAAGACTATGAGAAAAAAAAACAAACAAAAAATAAGCAAAATCAAAAATTTCACGGCAGAACCTCAATATCTAAATTTGAAAGCACTTTATAACAACGTCAAAATGCAATCAGATAAAACCTTAACTACACAAATTTACTTCTTCCCAAATATACAATAGATGAAAAATTTTCTTAACGAGTCTAGGTAACAAGTCGACGAAGAGAACAAAAAAAGGGGCGAAAATCAAAAACCAATCAAAATTTTTTAAATTAAAAAATTTCAAAAGTCTTAAAAATCATTAGCTTATAACAATATAATTCTTGATATATTTACTAAAGAGTCATTATGAAAATAATGGGACCTGTTTTTGGTTTGACTAAGCCATAGGAACGGAATAAAGATGCAGAAAAACTCAAAAAATTACAAACAATTTGCGAAAACACAAAATTTTGAAGCCAGGAAAATCATTAGCCGTTATCTGAACATAATGTATTTTTATTCCATTTTTTCACACTAATTCAGCTGCAATTATACTGAAAGAACAAATAAGTTTGTCTGAGCCAAATATGAAAACCATTGGGATCTGTTATTACCCGAACATGCTAAATGAAGAGAAAAAGCAACCAAAAAACACCACTCACAAAACTTTTATGAAATCTCATATTGTCAAACAAACAACACATCAGGTACAACATAATATCATTAGACAAGGGAATTTTTGAAATTCAATGAATTGGGTGGGAATTCTCAATGGTGAGAATAAGTGATGAGGAAGTCAATAAAAGAACAACAAAAATTGAAAAGTTCGAAAAATCTTCGAAAATGTATTATATCATAAACTTTAAGACTATTAAATGTAAACTCACTGCTTCGGGTAACATCATTTAAGCAATCCTCGATAACAAGCTCATGAGAACGGTCAGCATTTTACGGCTACCTAAAAAATGGCAACAACTTCAAACTTGAAAAAAATAATTGAGAGGGAAAAAAGTCGAAGCAACTAGAAAATGAACTTTTCAAAAAAACATTTCTATTATCACTTGATTTTTAACAGCCATAGGATCTTTCCTTTTTTAACAAAATGACTTCAACAAATATGAACAAATATCATCAAACATGAACAAAAACATTAAAACAACGAAGTTTTTCAAAAAAACCCGTAGCATCAACGACATTTAATTCAATAGCTTTCAACGGAAGCCAATATATACGCTAAGTTGTTCCTCGATTAGAAAACAAGGATGTTTTTCATTCATAAAACGACAAGTCATCAGTAACACAATACAATAAGTTATTGACTATGAAAACAACCAAAAATACAGGCAAAATAAAAAAAAATCAGAAGATAAGTGCGAGAAGAAAGTGCCGAAGTCATTCAAACCATAAGCTTTTCTCTGAAATTTTTATCAATCAACCATTGAATGTCTTGTCTAATCCAGTGTAAACAATAGGATATTGTAATAAGATATCGAAAAAGAACGAAAAATCCAAAAAATCATCCAAAAATTGAAAAGATTCTGAAATTTCGCGCATCGAAGTCCATAAACCAGTAGTTAGAAGAAATCACCGCTAATTGGATATATTTTTGATTGAATAGAAAAAAAACGTCTTGTCATTACTGAGATTGACTTACAGATCAAGAAAAAAAATTATTATTGATTAATGTTGAAAAGAGTCTGAGCATTTAGATTTTATATTTCTCAGGTAGCTAATATACTCAGCAAATTTCTAAAATATCTAGCTAAGTGACTCAGAGTCAGAGGAAAGTTGCCAGAAGCTGTCATAAAATGAACCTAAACGGATGGCACATATATTATAGGCAGTAGGGGAGTACCAAAAGATAATATTGCATACTAGATATCAACGCAAAATCATTTGCTTGGTCCATTATTTTGCAAAAGTTTAAATTATTTCTACCTTAATGGCTAAGGCGGAATTTAATGCAACATAAGAAGTGAGCAGAGATGAAAAAAAAACAACTATTTCATGTTTTATGTTGAATCAGGTTTTTGTTGTTACAAGGAGGCTTGTTATCGTGCATTCGCACATGACGTTCCGACCCCAGCTCATCTACATTCTTGACTTAATTGTCAACCAAATGAAGAGATAACAAAAATGGTTGTTTGAGTTTTGAAAAAACGTTAAAAACCTAACTACTAATTGAATTACATAATGCCATGCCTCACTACAGCGCAAAAGATATCCAACATTAAAAAGAGTATGAGAAAAAAAACAAACAAAAAATAAGCAAAAACAAAAATTTCACTGCAAAACCTCAATATCTAAATTTGAAAGCACTTTGTAACAGCGTCAAAATGCAATCAGATAAAACCTTAACTACACAAATTTACTTCTTCCCAACTATAAAGCAGATGAAAAATTTTCTTAACGAGTCTAGGTAACATGTCGACAAAGAGAACAAAAAAAAGGGGCGAAAATCAAAAATCAATACAAATTTTTTAAATTAAAAAATTTCAAAAGTCTTAAAAATCATTAGCTTATAACAAAATAATTCTTGATATATTTACTAAAGAGTCATTATGAAAATAATGGGACCTGTTTCTGGTTAGACTAAGCCATAGGAACGGACTAAACATGCAGAAGAACTCAAAAAATTACAAACAGTTTGCGAAAACACAAAATTTTGAAGCCAGTAAAATCATTAGCTGTTATCTGAACATAATGTATTTTTATTCCAGTTTTTTCACACTAATTCAGCTAGAATTATACTGAAAGAACAAATTAGTTCATCTGAGCTAAATATGAAAAGCATTGGGATCTGTTATTACCCGAACTTGCTATGAGAAAAGAAATGAAACAAAAAACACCACTCACAAAACTTTTATGAAATCTCATATTGTCAAACAAACAACACATCAGGTACAACATAATATCATCAGACAAGTGCATTTTTGAAATCCAAGGAATTGGGTGGGAATTCTCAATGATGAGAATAAGTTACAAGTTAAGGAAGTCAATAAAAGAACATCAAAAAATGAAAAGTTCGAAAAATCTTCGAAAATGTATTATATCATAAACTTTAAGACTATTAAATGTTAACTCACTGCTTCTGGTAACATCACTTAAGCAATTCTCAATTACAAGCTCATGAGAATGGTCAGCATTTTACGGCTATCTAAAAAATGACAACAACATCAAACTCCAAAAACATAATTGAGCGAGAAAAGTGTCGAAGCCACTAGAAAATGAATTTTTCAAAAAAACATTTCTATTATCACTTGATTTTTAACAGCCATAGGATTTTTCCTTTTTAAACAATACGAAATCAACAAATATGAGCAAATATCAACAAACATGAACAAATACATTAAAACAACGAATTTTTTCAGAAAACCCGTAGCATCAACGACATTTAATTCAAGGGCTTTCAACGGAAGCCAATATATACGCTAAGTTATTCCTCGATTAGAAAACAAGGATGTTTTTCATTCGTAAAACGACAAGCCATCAGTAACACAATACAATAAGTTATTGACTATGAAAACCAGCACAAATAGAGGCCAAATAAAAAAATTCAGAAGATAGGTGGGAGAAGAAAGTGTCGAAATCATTCAAACCATAAGCTTTTCTCTGAAGTTTTTATCGATCAACCCTTGATTGTCTTATCTAATCCAGTGTGAGCAATAGGATATTGTAATAAGATATCGAAAAAGAACCAAAATTACAAAAAAAAAAAACATCCAGAAATTGAAAAAATTCTGAAATTTTGTGCATCGAAGTCAATAAACCAATAGTTAGAAGAAATCACCGCTAATTGGATATATTTTTGGTTGAATAGAAAAAAAGACGTCTTGTCATTACTGAGACTGACTTACAGATCACGAAAAAAATAATATTGATTAATGTTGAAAAAAATCCCGATACAAATTTTAAAGTCGTAACAGTCATTAGATTCAACAGATTTCAATGGAAGTCAATAAATACGCTCTTCTATGCCTCGATGGGAGTACAAGGATGTTTGTCATGCATAAGTAATCAACAAGACATCACAATTACTCTTAGGACAATGAAAACAACAACAAATACACGCAAAAACCAATAAATCTGTAGAAAAGTGCGAGAAGAAAGTGTCGAAGCCTTTTAAACCATAAGTTTCTCTCCAACAACTTTATCAATGATTCTTTTAACTTCTTTTTTGAGCCAGGGGAGCTATCAATATTAGGTTAACGTGATACGAGTTCTAAAAGAACCAATAATACAAAATTATCAAAAATTATAATTTTTTGTTTAAATCTTGCGGCATTGAAGTCAAAAAACCAATAGTTAGAAGATAAGAACGCTAACCAGAATAATTTTGGTTGCAATGAGAAGGAAAAAGGTCCTGTCATTACTGAGACTGTTTTACAGTTTACGAAAATATGTTTACGATTGATTAATGTTAAAAGATTTTTTGGAAAAAATTTTTTCAAAGACTTAACAGCCATCAGCTGTCCACTCAAAGCACTAGTTAGGTTCACTTAATGCTGATTACGACACTTTTTGAATTTTTGGTTAGCGGGTCAACGAATGCCATAGGACTCCAAAAACTAAGTAAAACGTCGAAAAGAACATCAAAATTTCATTTAAAATTACGAAAACAGAATGGAATCCAAAAAAAAACATGAGCAATTCCTTGAAAACAAATATTTTGTTCATTAGGCTTCATTTTACTTTAATTGAGGTTTGTCCTTAAATAAACCTCGACATGAAAACTCTCTAGGTGACCTATAAATATAAGAATTTTGATAAATTTTCTAAAACAGCTCTCAAATAAATTTCGAATTTCTTTGATAGTAAACATCCCTATGAGACCAGAACTAGTCTTTTTATCGCCCTCCGTCTATTTTGAACGCAAATTTGATTTTTTTGTGGCGTGAAATGTAATTTTGAGTTACTATTTTTATAGAAAAAATCTTACTTTGAAGAAAAATTACACTAAAAGGGAACAAAATTGTGCAAATATCCCGTGTTCACACAAAAACAACTCAATCTTCGTTAACTCCTCGGAAAAAAACGAAATTCTAAAAAATCTTTAAATTTTGAATTCTATGCTGGTTGAGCTTTTTAATGATACCACTCACATTTGTCTACAATGAATATATCGATCGGCCAAAATTGTCTGAACAAAAAAAACCGTGTGAGTATATAGTTCCTCCCCCACAAGTGGTGTCGGAACAATAAGAAGACAATGTTCGAAACAAGGCAAATCTAAAACATTATATTTAAGGAACAATTTGTTCGCCTTCTAGTAGAAAATACACTATTTGAGCTCAATCGTATGCAAGCAGATACCTTAACAAAAGCATTGGAGAAAGCATTGGAATAAGTATTTTTGATGATATTTTTCTGGTTCAAAACAAAAAAAATGGAGGTGTGAAAATGAAATACTGCATAAATAATTCGATTTGAATACAACATTCTATTTTTGTCAACGTTTTGTCTCTGTGGGTGCTGAAAACCGAAAACAAGTAAGAGGCACGTCTTGTTCTTGTAAACTTTGTCAAAGAAATTAAGCAGAAGGCTGGACAATAAATTTTCATGGTGTTGACACTGAGGGGAGAGCAGCAAAAACTGCAGTTTCTAATTAAAGAAGTACAACAAAATACTTATTCAGAAAAAACATAATTAATACAACCTTTAAAAAAAATAAATGGAACAAAACTAAGTCTAAATATTAATATCAGCTTGATACATATAATGCCCGAGAATTACATCGACCCAAAACGACAACTCTAGCGATTAATATCAAGGAAACTTTCTCATGCCTTCCAATTAAAATTTCAATGTTTCTTACATAAAAAGTACCAAATTCCTAATCTTTCGCATAAATAGCACTCACGTAGCTGGTAACTCATTGATTCACGTCTTACATTGAGGCAAACATTCCAATGTATATGAAAACACCTTGTAAAAAACACATCTTGAGCGTAAAATTGACAAGAAAAAGACCCTAATTGCCTTTAAAACAGAGATTAGACGACATTTCTAAAATAAAAACTGGATGAAGTGGACACTACCTACTTAAGAAAATAATGGTACTACTAGCGTATTCCGGTACCAAAACAAAATTTGGTTACAAAGAATGTAGCTTGCACTTCCCACAGTCTTTTGGCGCACAATGTGGTAAGTGGTTAAATTACGTGTAATTAGTCTCCACTCGGCAATTGAATGGCCTGAACTGATGAATACTTCCAAGGAAATGCGTTTATAGTTACGTTCCCTGGTAAGGGCATTTCACAGAACTTTAATCCATTTACGATTCGATCTTCTAAGGTTACTGAAATGAGGGATTATACTGCAATTAATCTGTTCTTAGAATTAATTGTTCTTAGAATCCGCTTCTGCAAAAAGTATTTTGCGGCGGAAAATAGATTTCATTTTTCAATTTCGAGTTCAAAGGTGAAAATCACTGACTGTAATTTTCATTTAGGGCACCGTTTTTACGTCCTTGAAGTTTGTAAGTAAGTTTCCCAAGTAAAAAATATTAAGATAGGAAAAGTAAATTGTGGTTACAAAAGTGAGCAAATTTGATCGCAAAATTTGGTACCGGCAGTCGCTATTAAAGGTAAAGCAACGAATTTCTGGAATCACGTTTACTATCGATGGGAAGTAATTTTTTCTGATATTTGAAAATAACAGAGTCGGAAAACAAGGCTAAAATAGAGGGAGAATGACGTTTCTTGGCTTTTAATCAAGGGAGATTGAAACAACTATCATTCTAACTATTTAAACGAAGAAAACTCACACTTCTTACTTTTGTACCTAACCAACAGACAACAACATTATTATTATTACAATTAACTGAGCAAAAAATTTCCGGCGCTCAAAATTGAGTGAGTCCACTATGCTTACGTCAGAAAAAAGCGATTCAGAGGAAAGGAAAATTGACATTTTTTCCGTTTGAATTGAAACGATATCAAAAATTAGTAAATAAAAAGAGGATCAATAGCGTGTTCCATTGATTGTTCTAGACTGTTAATTGATAGTTTTAGATTGTTAAAGCATTTGTTCCAATGATTTTGAAACTATGAAACGTCCCTATACAATTTTTTATTAACTTTTTACGAAATACTTATCTTAAGATAAATCTTTGTACGTCTCTTTACGTTTAAAATTGAACAATATCAGAAATTGCCTGTGAAATTGAATTAAAAACAGATTCGCATCACTCTTAACCTGATAGAAAACCCAAAATTTTCACATTCAAAAAGAAACAAAACGAACCTTAAAGCTTAAAATTGGCGATAAAAACTCATTTTTTCATTTACATCTGAGGAAGATTTTAAAAAGTTTCTAACATGCTGGAGACGGAGGCTGCCTTCGTATTGACAGAAAGTGAAAATTTGTTAGTTTTACGATTTAAATTGTCGCACATTTGAAATCGACAGAATTGGAAAATTCCTATAGCTGCCTGGAATCAACGAAAATCCATACAAAATACCAATTAATTTCATTTATACCGACGTGTTTAAGGTTTAATTAAACGGAACACAATTTTTTTGCCAAAATTTGAAATTAAATCGATGCTTCTAAAATTTTAAACAAACTGGAAATAATCTAAAAATTTAAAAAATCTGAAAATTTTGAGAAACCCTTGTGAAAAATTGACTGAACTATTATATATAGACAAAATCTACGCTTCTTACCCACTAAAGTAGCGAAAACTGGTGCTCTCTAGTTTTTAAGTCAATGGAAACCAAAAAATACCATATGAAGCTGATTGTTACAGATGCCTTTCACGTTTAAAATAGTTAAAAATTGATTTTTGCGTGCAAAATTGATGGAACATTGATGGAATATTGGTTTATTGGATTTTAGAGCAAATTTTTCACATGCAGCCAATTGACATTTATTTTCGCTTCTTTTTGGGCAACGTACACTAATGGCAATGCCTATTTTAAATTGTGCATTGAATCTGTTTTCGAAATTGGTGTGCGGACAACTAATGATTTTTTGACTTTGACCTTATGTGTTATCATTTAAAATCATAACCAACTAACGTCGGAAGAACTGCTCTCGAACGGCTAGTTGGAGCTCTAATCTTTTTTCAGTCTGCTTCAGTCGGGGGGGGGGGATTCATATGAAACCTTCAAATGACATCATTCGAGGTTATTATATACCACTATAAGCACTAATAAAAAAATTATTACTATTTTCGTCGCAGGTCTCATTTGACTTTCAGCAGTGAGCTGCAGACAAATGCGTTCAACTGCTGACATTTGGGTTTGAGAGAGAAATTTAGATCACGTAAAACAACATAAAAGTCAAGGGCACAAAATTCACGCAAAAAGTAAATTCAAACAAGCAAAATTAATCTATAAAAAGACATGCACACTTACAATAATAGCTTCAAACTCTGTTTGCGACAAACTTAAAAGCAATTTTCAACTCCGTAAATCAGAAATAAAACATACAGAAATAAAACATACATACTAAATGTACTTATACAATGTTTTAAGTTAATATTTTATGATACTGATAATTCTTAATCTGATGGTCGTTGTAAAAAAATTAGTGATTTTTAGAGGATTTTATCTTTTTAAAGAAATAAATCAAATGAGGTTTCTGTATTTATAAGAGGCTGTTTCTTGGGACCTATTTTAGTTACGTAACTAATAAAATCAAATATTTGATGAATAAATTTTGAAAACTGTCCTTGATACACTTTAAAATCATATTGTTCACATTTCCCGAGTTAAAGTAAAATTTACCCTAAAAGTATAATTAACCTACCCAGGTTTTGGCCCAGACCCAAATTGAGCTATGATCAGACCCAATCGAGCGCACACCCCGTGTTCCCAAACCGAAATTACAGGGTCTGGAAAGCGGCTCGAGCGCACAATAGTCTGGACCATGGTCTGATTTCGGTCTGATCAGAGGTCAATTCGGTCTGGACGGTCTGATCATAGTCTTTATAGTCTGGACCATGGTCTGGGTTCGGTCTGATCAGAGGTCAATTCGGTCTGGAATGTCTGATCAAAGTCTTTATAGTCTGAACCATGGTCTGGGTTCGGTCTGATCAGAGGTCAATTCGGTCTGGAATTTTTTTTTTCAATTTTTTGTTTTTTATTGAAGGATGTTGGCTCTGCCAAGAGGCAACAATAAAGCAGCGTTCCGATCAGAGACTCATCTAAAGTCCAATGACTCTGATCAGAAACAAGGAGTCCAGCTGATAGCAAATGCCGGTCCCCTCAAGAGGAGATTTTGATTAACTGAAGACCACGACATTTCTTGTGGAAAGCTGTCTAAGTTCATCCATTGAGTCAGAAATATGAACTAAGGGGCATGGTAAATAAAATTTTTTTCTCAAAAGTTAGGTTTCGTTTTCATTAGCAATTCCTTCAAAATTGGCTTTTCCTTAGATGATTTTAATACTGCAAACACCAGTTTTTATGAAATGAATATATTATAGCAAAATCAAGAGATTTGTTCATAATTAAAATCTTTTTCTGATCAGACTATTTTGAGCGCACTTGAGTCTGATCAAAGTCTGATTTAGGTCTGGGCAATGGTCCGAAATTGAGTCTGGACCATGGTCTGAAGATGGTCTGATCAAAGTCTGTTTATAGTCTGGACAATGGTCTGAATTTGGGTCTGATCGTAAACGCACTATAGTCTGGACAGTGGTCTGGGTTCGGTCTGATCAGAGGACATTTTGGTCTGGAAAGTCTGATCAGAGATCATTTTGGTCTGGAAGGTCTGATCAGAGATCATTTTGGTCTGGAAGGTCTGATCCGAGGTAAATTCGGTCTGGAAAGTCTGATAAGAGGTCATTTCAGTCTGCATAGTCTGATCATAGCTCAATTTGGGTCTGGACCTAAACCTGGGTAACTTTATTTAGTGTGTATGGGTGGCAAATGTTTTATGTGGGGGATGAGGCGGCGGCGGGGGGGATAGTTGGGGTAGTCAGGAGGGACTTTAAAGATGTCATTTTTGATTGAAACCAAAATGATCTTTTTTCCATCTTGAAATGATTAGAGCTTACTCGAGCTTTTAGAGTATACCAGCTGCTGAGCATTAGAAACACACTGTATACTCCAAAAATAAATTCCCAACGTTAGAGAACAGATGTCAATCTTCGAGAGTGAAAAAATTAAAGTTATGTACAGATTGCTTTGAACAAAAAACCTGTATAAAATCATTCCTCGTCTTCGAGTCGTAAAAAGCTCCTATTCAACACTAATACTTTAAAGGCTACAAACTTTTTTGAGAGAAATATGAAAGACAGCGACCAAATACCGTTATTCAAATTGTTTGAATTGTGGGCCACGGCTAGCATGAAATCAGAGAAGCAAACTAAAACTTATGCACATATTTGTTAATTTCTCTGTTTGTCGATTGTGTTTTTTTTCCAGGTCGGTGCTTAAAATATTTTTCATACTTTTCTCTGTTGCAGCTCTTTGAGAATTCTTCGCGTCTCTTTTCATCTGACACCAAATAATCGACAATCATCAACTGGCAATTTTCAATCAAATAATCTAAAACATTCCACGTGTGATTTCCACATCTATGTTTGTTTAGAAGAAGATTGTTTGGGAATCCAGCTTCGATTAGGAGTTTGAAAACTTGTAACTTATCTTCTTCCGTGTGAGCACCTATAAAAAAAACAACTCGTGTAAGGTACTTAAACATGCCTTGCTGGGTTAGTGACAATATTTTTCAAGCCATCAATTAAATAACATTGAGAGATCGGTAAAAAAAACTGGAAAATTTTTTAACGTTTAATAATTTGTGACAGTTTTGCTTTTTGCTATTAGAATTATAAAACGCGGGCTTTTCCATACAAAAACAACGAGGAATATGTCCCGTTTCATCTCGGTCGAATAATAATCAAAATCCAAATTTCCGCCTGGGTCGAGGTTTTTGGGTAAATTTTTGTAAGAAATGTGGTGAATGCGGTGAATTTTGTTTCAACAAAATGCGGTGATTGCGGTGGAAAAAAATAATTCACCGCAACTCAACTCAATTCCTGCAAAAATTCACCGTACAATTCACCGCATTTCTTACAAAAATTCACAGCATTTGCTTTCCATCTTTACTCAATCTGATTTAAACTCACAAGAATTATCAAGGGTGTAACTGAAAGTTGGCGCAGTGGAATAAGCAGTTGAAGGCATTCAGGAGGTTCGCACCGAGTAGTGAAAATTCTTTTGTGTAAGAATATTGACAGCGCGATGAAAATTAATAATTCACCGCAATTCACCGCACTCACCGAAAAAAGATGTAAGAAATACGCTGTGAAATTTATTTATTTTCACCGCATTTTACCACATTTCTTACGAAAATTCACCGCCAAATCTCAACCCGAGCGAATGAAATCATTAATTATGTTTAACTATTAATGATTTTAACTTGAAAACTCACACTATAAGTTGAAAACTGAATTGAAGATGTCTAATCTTAACGCCTGTCTATGTATGAGTTTGTGTGAGTATATACATGTCTGTATGTGTATGTTTGTTTATATATATATATATATGTGTTTATAAGTATATATATATATATATATATATATATATATATATATATAAACATATATATGTATATATATATATAAATATATATACATATATATGTATACATATATATATATATATATATATATATATGTGTGTGTGTGTGTTTGTATAGTATATATAATATGTAATAAAACATATAAAATGTTTTATATATATATAGATATATATATATATATATATATATATATACATATATTTAAATTTATATATATATATATATATATATATATATATATATATGCGTGTGTGTTTGTATATACATATATATATATATATATATATATATATAAATGTATGTATAAATATATATATATATTATATATATATATATATATAAATATATATATATATATATATATATATATATATATACATGAGTATGTGTGCTTCTGAACGCATGTGGAGATCACGAAATACTAATCTGAAGTCCTTTTTCTGGGTCTCTTCGATCAGATCAGTTCTTTCTGAAATTAACCACAGCCTATTTGTTCATCGCCTTCAACAACCTTTACAAGCACTTATCCCAGGTGCGCTTGTTTCCAAAAATCTTGCCCAGTCCCAATTCGTGACCCGATCAGCTAGATCAAAAACTTTTTTGAATCCATCTGAGAAAATAACAAAGAGTTGCAGATGGTTGCAAGTGTTGGCAAATTTTCACGCTTTGCAGTGACAAAGCTGAATTTGATAAGCATCATTTTGAAAAGTAGGTGCAAATAATTTTGCTAATTTCTTTTTAATTGTTAACGTGTATCAACTGCCAAAATTACAATGAAATGATCTAAAGCCTTCCAAATGCGATTTTCACATTTATGTTTGTTCAGAAGAAGATTTGTTTGATTCCAGCATCAATCATGAGTTTGAAAACGTGTAACTTATCTTCTTCCGTGTGAGCATCTATAAAAATCAACCTGTGTTAAGTTACCTAAACACGCCTTT
>NW_027451068.1:0-39321 GCF_964194025.1 Convolutriloba macropyga
TGCATTCCGTTGTTTAGATTCACATATTCCTGAATTTTTGACTAAAATTTTGTCAATTTTGCTAAAATTTGATAAATTTCAAAAATGTGCAGTTGCTTTTGTTTTTAAGGACAAAAAAAAATTGACTCATTTTTTTCATTTTTATTTAATGTTTTGTCAAAAATCTGGCTAAATATTTCAAAATTTGGACTGTTTTATCAAAAACAGCACGAAATAAGCTTCTTTAGTCCACTTTGATTAAATTTGCCGGAAGTACACACCCAAACACCACTAACACAATCTTTGTAGATTCACAGGGGGCTATTTTGACTTAAACTTCTATTGTAAGTGCTCTGTAATTAAAAAAATACAGTTTTTTGCTTAATTTACTCGTTGATTATCAAAAGTGTAACATATTTCTATTTTTTAGCTAACAAGTTATCTATTTATATATTTACATATATATATATATATATATATATAGAATTTAAAAAAATAAGTTTTTCTAATGGACAAAAAGCACTAGCAGGGCTGGTTTTGGACCAATCATGGACTGTTACAATCGAAAAATAGTTCGGATTGTTATCAGATGGTCTTTTTTAAATTCAATTAGTTGATTTTATTTTATTAATTTAAGAACAGAACATTTCTAATCAAAGCTCAGTAGTAATAGGTTCAATTGCTTTCCTATGCAGCTCCAAATTAATGCATCTGCTTTCTGGTTGAAAGCTTATAGTCGTTTTGACTTTCAAAAAACTTTGGTTTTTAAATAAACAATGGCTTATTGAACTTTGCCTAAGTTTTTTAATATTCATTTGGTAAACTTATAGCTTGGTGTAAGCAAATACAGAATATTTTATTCTACTGAACTAAAATTTTGATCTCTAGTGCCGTTTTATGCCTTAAGTTAAGGTTTTCTGGCTTTGATACTACTAGATTTCACATTTTTTTAAAAATATTTTAAACGTATTTGCCCATTTTTCACGTTTTCTAGATATGTCACAATATCACGTTATTGATAGTCCACATATCACAAAATTGGTGTTCAGAATCGATACAATGAAATTCTTTAAAGACATAGGTTATGGTTTTAACGGCTTCACACTACTTTCTCGAAAAATTTAATCGAGTTGTTTTTTTTATTTTTGTCTTTAACTGTCGTTTTTACTTTGTCTTTTTAGTCGTACGAAATTTCCTGCAAAATGACTCGTTTTCATTGGTTTTTCATGGAACCATAGACGAGCCAATATTCTAATATTAAAAAATAGCTGATGACAATAGCTGATTCAAGACTTTGAAGACAATTGTTTTCCAAAAAAGCTCATTTTAACTTCAATTTTTCTTCCTTTTATTGTCTATTTATTACCTAGTTGTTAAGTACAGGTCAAAAATGACACCATTAGTGTCAAAGAAAGGTGTTAGAAGAGAATGGTGTCACAAAATTTAATGTTTTTGGAGAATTCGGTATGACTTTACTGGCTTCGACGCGGGTTTTTCACAAAAAAACCTAAACTAATTTTGGATTTTTGTCATAATTGACGTTTTTATTGTAGCTGTAAGACGTTTTCTGGATAATTGCAGGTCTCAAGGGCCTCGTTTGGACAATATTTTTTTTGCTTTCACTTTTTATATAGAATCATTAGTTTTTTCAGAACCTATTCAAATTTTTCATTTTGTAATTAATGACTCTCATGACATTGGAAATAATTTTTTGCGAAAAAAACAAGCATTGAGTTATTTTGCCTTTTTGTCTACTTTTTTACCTAGTTTCATTCATGAGAGGTCACATACTACATTATCGGTGTCCGAAGATGGTGCAACAAAACATATTTGATTTTTTGTTTGTTGTCTATTTGTTGTTCGTTTTGTAACTGCATAAAAAATTGAATACCGACAGGTCTTAATCCTTTCTATAGAAGCATTGGCAATCGTAAACCTGTGGAATATTTTATTTGATTTCTAATGGTTTTCATTAGTTTGAAATTAGAAGTTTTCTAAAGAAATAAGCAAAAATTTACTCCTTTTTTTCTCTATTGTCTAATTGATACCTAGCCTTATCATGGACTCGTCCCATATCTTTTCAGGTAAATGACAAGTTATTTTCTTTAGTTTTAGTTTTATCTGACGCCATATTGACTTTGTTATTAAGCTTTGTTTTATAAAACGGACAAAGTGTTTGATGTAATTATTGTTTATTGTTGTTGTTTGATTTTGCTGTTCGTCTTGACTCACTTTCTTACTTTCTTGATTTTAGCATATCTCATCAATCTAATGCTTTTTTTTAATCCAGTGAGTTATTTGCTTTTCGTTCATACACCAATTTTTTAAAGAATATTTGAATTGTTGGGGTTTTCTATCTGTTCCTCATTCTGTAGACAATTGTGGATGAGCGGGGTCGGAGCCTTATGTGCAATCGCACATTACCGAGCCTCCTTGTTGCATTTTATATTTGATAGGATCAAGTAAAAAAAATTCCCAATCAATTTTCATTCAGTCTGACGTTGTCAAACAATCGAATTCTCAAATAGCAGAACAATTTACACCCGTAATTGAACTGAATTTGCAACTGAAATCTGATCAGACGAATTTGATTGAATGCTTTCTACTGCCCGTCAGTTGAAAATTCAATTACTATTAAGTCCACCCCCCGTCAGGTCTCAATAGCCTCATTGCCTATAAAACCAATCTCAGAGACGGAAACCATAGCGGTGCCAAGCTGAGCTTTGACTTGAAAGATGACTTTCAATACGCGACCATTAATCATACGACGAGGTGAATTACACAAGTGCTTTTTTGGGTTTTTGATTAAAACAGAACTAAGGAACCTTTTTTCACCCCCTCATCCGCCCCCTCTCCGCCCGTTCCCCTGGTGACAATCCTGTGAATCGAAAGACAATAAACCGATTTTTCGAAGCAGAGAAATATCTTGTAACTCTGGAACGTTGATTTTTAACAAATCATTGCCTTTATCTTCAGTTCAGATGAAAGTTGTCTTTGCAAAATTAAGCAAAGTTGGGACAGTACATAAAAAACAGAAAATATTTTTTATTTGTATATTCAAATATTGGCCGCCAATAATTTTAATAAGTAGATACGACAGTCGAACAAATATATTAACAATTAATATATCTTGTTCTGAAATCTTAATATCACAAAATTAAATATCAATTTCTTTTCGTTTTTGCAGTTTTTCGCTTTCTGGTTACTTTCATTCCCTTTTCTCAGCCCCCCCCCCCCCTCCTACCTCTGAAACCATGAACAAATTTAATTTGTATTAAATATAGACCATAAATTTCCCTCTCTATCGAGTTCACCTTTTTGTGTTCACCTTAACGTCAGCAAAATTGAGATTGAAATTGAGATTTAGAGAAAATGAAAACTGGGTAAGGATTGAACTTAATTTAGAGACATTTTACTTAGCACAGCACTCTTCAAGCATTCTTGAGATACGAAAACTGATATTAAAAGGGCTAATGTTACCCTACTACATAATGCACTCCGCCGAAATGAACGGAATCAGCACAATTTTTTCACATTTGAAATAAATTATTCTGTACAATGTACCAAAACTACAAGTTACAAAAATCGGCCAAACTTTATTTAACATCTAAAATAAAATATCATGTATAATGTACTGAAATAAATTTTACTAAATTCAGGAAGATGTCAATTACACGAAAATTTTATAAATTTGAAAAAAATCTGATAAAACAAATAATTAAAACTAATTTTTAATCATCACCTTTCCTTAATTAAAGTCTCTCTCTTTAATAACGATTTCTCAACTACCACCCAATTTTGTTAGCATTGTGAAAATATTATTATTTTTTTTAAAAAAATCAACGGAACGGACCGACGAGTCGTTAATAAATTTTTCCCTCCCACCAAATTTGACTGATAAAATGCATCGGACAATTAATTTGAACCAATTTTCACTTGCCGTTGAGCAACATAAAATTTCGAAAATATTGAATTTCAAACTGATATCAATTCGCTTAAATCCCGCCCCGAAAGGAAGTTTTATTGCACGAATTTTGCAGGGTTTATCTTAAATCAATCGCCACCTAAATATCATAAAAAGAATATGTGTTATTATCAGAGCATACCACAGACAAAGAATTAGACCTAATACATTTAGCACGAGATAAATGAAGGAGATTTCGACTTCTTAAACTTGATCAGATGTATTTCAGCAGAGCGAGTTGTTTAATTCACAATTAATCAGTAGAAATAAAAGCATAGCGGGACAAGTCATAACGAACAACTCATAAAATGTTCATTGAATAAACAAAGACGAGACCTAGAACGGACTATGAGTGATTTGGGAAAACCATTTCCAAAAAAATCACATAAAAAAACTGAAAATCAACGTCAAAATGCCGCATGTGAACAAGAAACCACTAGCAAGAAAGAGAAATTTAGTTCAATTAAAAAAACTAGGCCTAGATTGAACTATGAATGGAATGGGAAAACCATTCAGAAAAAATCCAGTCAAAGAAATTTAAAAAAAAGTGAAAATCAAGTTGAAATGGCCGCATGTGAACAAAAAACTGCTAGCGAGAAAGCGATATTTTGTTCAAACATCGTTTTGCCACTCTACTTTAAAATGAGAGTGAAAAATTTCGCGCCGGAAAACCACTCGCTTTTTCGCTCCACTTCTTGTTTCGGCGTGACCAAAACCACTACTCCAATTTGACTTCAAAAATCTTGAATATGTTGACAGATATTAGAAAAACAAAGCCGGAAGAACATCGGAAGCGAATCGAATTGTCAAAGTTTGCAGCTGATATCACAATTTTCTGATTTCAACCATCAATTCTTTACCTCATCTGGTTTAATTTTTTAAAAACCTTCTGAATTTATACTACAGTTACCACGAGAAAGAATTGCAGCAAAATTTCATTAAATGAAAAACATTTCGTAACGTTAAAAATGTCGAATATTCTTAGGATGGTCAAAATACTGATAAGCTCAGAAAATTGAAAGCGCTCTAAATTGTCACGAAACAACCCATGATGCGGTTATTAAAATCATAGAGCTCCTCAATCAACTGTAATACCCAAAAACACATTGTGAAGGCAGAAGGCAAAAGAACATCTTAGAAGAGCTAAACTAAATTTTTCAAAAAAAACTGAAATCACAGACCAGAAAAAACCACTACATTCCGTTTTCAAATCACTAAAATCATGACAAAAATTAGATATAACTCTTCCTTGTTGGACATATGATAAACAAATTTAATTCAATTTATTTCAAACTCAAAATAGCCATAGAAAAAAACAAAAGCAAGAAAATCTCAAAGGCAAAAACTCGTTTGAAAACTATACCGAGACCCCCCAAAAAGCAGGAAAAGGATCAGTCAAAATGTTGCAAAACAATTTCAAATAAATTCTCAGTGCTGCACTCTGTTAAATGAAATCAATTGCAAACCAAATAATTGACAAAAAATTAAGAAAAATCCAAAGTCCTTAAATTTTTTAACCACTGAAAAAACAAAGCAAATAAAAAAAATAGGAGCTATGGGATTGTTAGAAGGTTCGATGTTAGATGGGATACGCTAGAATGTACAGTATACAGACAAAATGTAGGAAACACAGAAACAAAGATTTTTTGAATCTTAAAATTTTAAGTTTAAAAAAATGAAGAAAAACCAATACATTTCAGAATACATTTTAGAACTAGAATAATCCAAGAGTGATTTTTCTGTACATATTAAAAAGTAGAAACAAAATTCAATGATTGGAGCCGCTGAAATATTTTACAACGAATAGGTCAAAAAATTTTAAAACCGCAATTATGAAAGAAATTTACTGAACTTCAAAACTTAACGCCAAGAGAACAATTGAATTAATAATAAAATTTAATTTAAAATCCCTAGTGTTGCAAAAGAACTTTATCTATTAATTCAAACCAAAATACAAAAAAAAAGAAAAATTGGGAAAAATTAGCAAAATCGGACTTGACATGTGTACAGTTTTATAAAACAGATTTACTTGACGGTAGGAAGAGGCATTCAGTATATGAATCAATGAGAAGTTGCATATGAACTGATTTTTGAAAAAGAAGTTAATGGAAAATAGCCAATAATTAACTTGAAATTAAAGAAACATGTGCTCATTTTGTACGTGAAACGCATTTTTAGGCTCTGCAAAGCACTGTGGTATCAATTTTTGATTGCTACATTTAAATGTGACATCGAATAAAAACTAGTTCCACATAAAACAAAACAAAAACCAAAAAATTGTGCCAGTTAGACAAAAAAGGCTAAAAACCGTTATATAAATGCGCCACACTGTCAAAAACACTGTTCAAAGTCGAAAAGTCATACACTTTGTCTGAAATGATCAAAAAATTTCTCTCGCTCTGAAAAAAATAGTTCACACGGAAAATTTTCTCACTTTCGCTTGTAGGTCAAAACGCCGACTGAACAAATAGTACTTCGGTAAATAAAGCCTTAAGAAAACCAATACTCCTCTTCGAGTCGTAAAAAGACAGCGCCCCAATACAGTTCAAATTCATTGAATTGTTAAAAACTGTTCTACATAAAACAATCGTTAAAAAATGAATGAAAAAGATTTAAACCGAGACAAAAAGAGCTGAAACAGTTCATCATAATTAAATCGATAGCAACACAAGTGGGACTAGCAATTGGTAACGTGGTAATCACATCTGCTATTGGTATTAATAATCACAGAGAACGCCGCAGAAGTATACATATGAAAACTTTCGCAGTAAATTGGGTGGAATGCGTACAAAAAAACACGCAAATATGTGGCAATTTTGCATTAAAATTGAGGTGACTCATAGCTAATTTTAGCAAACGTGTCAACTTCGACGCGCAGTCTACATTTTTAGAAAAACGTGAGTGTCAAAAAACGCCGGCTGAGTGTCAAAAAACATGACAGTTAAACCGGAGCGAGGTCGGGTTGGAGTCCAGTGCTAAATCATTAAATCTCCATTATGCTTCTTTTCCTGTCAAGAGTTCCGATCTTGGCATTTTTTACACTGTCCATTCTTGAAAATTTTGCTATTTCTGTTTTTTTCCTTTACAGTTTGACTTTTTCACTTGCAAATCTCTGATCAGTCTGTACTTTAGGATGACTAATCACTGGACTCTTGCTGATCATCATGGAACACACGATGACTAATCGCTGATTTTTAGTGTTCAGAATGTAAAAAAAACTGGTTTTTCACTGCCCATACTGTGCTCAAGCATGACCTAATCTGAACTCTCTATGGTCATTCTGATCTGTAGGAAGATCTACCAAATGTCATAGAATAGGTTCACAAGACTTTTTTCTATGAAAAAAATGACTTACTTCTGATTAAAATTAATTTATCAAGCATTTAATATATCAAGCTCAATTAAAGTTAATCCTCTATAATGATAAGTTTTCAATTTATTTATTAAGACTGAGGTAACGCGAACTCTGGGGAGTGACCTCTATGATCTCAGGCAACGATCACCTCTAATGGTTCGAGGCAACTGTATGTGATACTTGCTGAGGCGAACGCGTCGAATCTCCGTTCAATGAATTTAACATTATCCAGAAGTGTCACTACCTGCCACCTTTGGAGACTCGGCAATTACTCCATGATATCAGATGATCCACAACAAGGTGACAACGTCCTGTTTGAACCAGACACAATTCAATTTGATTATTCATACATGTGAAGCAAATCTGAGCTGCCAACGAGAGAATATGAAAGCAGCCAACAACAAATAAGTCAAAAGGGACTTGCTTGCCAAACTCGGACAAAAACGAAAAAAATGAAGAAGTCAACAGATAGACATAACCACACACGCATAATAGTTTATTAGAAGATAATTGATTAATAATAACTATTAAAATTATAAACTTTACTATTACTACACTCACTATTTCATCTTCATCTTGCCTCTCTACACAATTGCTGTTTAGCTGACCGTCATTTTCTTTGTTTGATGAGTTCTTGTGTGAGACAATAAATACATTCTTTTGGGCCATTTTCCCAGAAATCTTAGAATAATAACAAACTCACTCTGAAAAAATTTTGAATAGTTTAGTCTAAGAGAGTCGGTCCGGCGATATGGAAAAGTCGCGAACAATCGTCAGGCAGCAGTTAAAAATAATTCTGGTCGCTGTTCAATCGCTTGAAAACGGGTTCTAAGGTGCGAAACTTGCCATTATTGAGGGAGCATTCTTTAATTTTGTATTTGTAGAAAAAGTAACCCCCTCCCCCACAAGAAGTATATCACTTTGTAATTGTAGTTGTAGTAACCCCCCCCCACAAACCTCGCCCACCTGTAAACTTCCTCTCCCCGCACCACCACGAACCCCCCCCTCCTCCTCCGCCCTTAACGGCTGCTGTTCATTAAAATGCTTCAAATTTTCAGCAGTTAGCACCACCACCACAAACCCACCTTAGCCGTTGCTGTCTATTGCTGTGCTTCAAATTATCAGCAGTCAGTTCTGATACTGTGCAAGTAAATAAGTGAAATCTGGATAACAAAACGTTGACACCTGTTATCATAGTATTATACCCTTAATCGTGCGACACATTAAAGCAAAATTTACAATTTTCAAAAATTTTGTTTTCAAAATTTGCACTGTTTTTTCGATGATTTTAATCTGGTAAAAAAAACAATTGAACTTCTATGCCACGTAAAACTGCATGATAAAAAATGTCTCTGGGATTTCACTGCGCGCGGAGATTTAGTAAAAAGGCCTTTAAATAGTCTGATTCGGTACTGGGTGCTCGTTTTATAATGGAAAGCTGAGGATTCAGCCCTGAATTGGACTGGCACTAGACTCTGGGAAGCAAAAAAAAACATGTTTTGATCATCAATTACCTTTTGTTCAAAATAAGAAGCAAAAACTTCGTTTTGGAATCTGATCAATTTTTACTCATATTGCAGAAAAAAACAAGCAGTGAAATGTTGCCACAGGCACAGAAAAAAAACGTAAAATAATGAAACCAGACATCGAAAAATTTAAAAGCAGATTTTTGAAAACGGATGTTAGAAAATAATAGGAGAAAGCAATGTTTCATAACAGAAATAATAAAACAAGAAGAGAACCTAACGAAGAAGCTGACAATTCTCAGAATTGTGATATATCAATTTTCATTAAAATCGTATATAGATTTCCTACATAAAAATTTTTTTGCAAAAAATTGCTTCTTGGTTAACTCTTATGCGTCCCTTAATGCTGTTTTTGACTTCACTGGTTGCTTTAAATAACACAATTCCGCATGTAGACAGCCTAATTAAATCTCAAAAAAAAAGTTCTTGTAAAGGGTTTTTATTTTTATGTTCTCTGAATTCTATAATTTAATTGAAAACTACAATTTTCCTTGTAATTTTCAAGAATTTTTTGAAAAGGAATTTCCAGAAACCCGAATTTTACGTTGAAAGTATGCAAGGCTTCTCACTAAGCTTCTAATGGAGCCGGAAACTGCAGCTTTCATGCTTGCAACGTTCTATATTTTTTAACTATAATACACTTAATGTTTTGTGTTTTTTTAAAAGTTGTTGTAACGCAGGCTTAACTTTTCAGAACTCTATCCAAGATATGTTCGATTGCTCAAGTTGGCGTATTTTTTAAAAATTTTGCGCTCTTAGTTGTATGTGCTGAGAGAATATGCGTATTATAGAGCTTCTTTGTTTTTTATTGAAGCAAGGATTTATCTTGATTACTTGAAAAAAAAAGGATCTAAAAGAATGAGCAATTTTATAAATATACGACTGAGTGGGTGTATTTAAAATTTACGTTTTAAAGCCAGTTTTTATTTAGAAATTGCGGACACTCATAAATAATAATTTCTGTCACGTCGAATGTATCTATATTTGGAAAGAATACAGGGGATCAAATAGGTGTTCGCAAAAAAATGCGGATGATTATACTACTTAAGCTCCAAAACTTTCTCTAAACGTTTTTGCCGAGGAGACAAACATATTCAAAATTGAATAAACTATTAAGGATATAAACTTAATGGTCAAAATCGCAATGTTCTCTAAGCACCAAAAAGTTTAATATCCTAAATTTTCAAAAAAATAACACTATTTTTTCAGTTATCATTTAGGGTTGGTTAAGTGCATTATTTGCAGAACTCGGAGATCACTTTCTATAAATGTTACATTTCTTTGTAATAACTTTATCTGTTATTATACACCAAATTATCTCCCCGCATTATAGGGAAATTTTAATTTATTCATGAACTGTTTCAAATGAAATGACCAAAAACAATTTTTCTTTTGTAGTAACGATATATGTGCGAATCAAATTTCGTGCACTTTTGCTCGGAAAAATTTGCTTCAGAATCAAGGCTGCGCTCTCGTTATCACGTGACTTAAATCAAGGATAAATTTGGGAAACAAAAGGCCGAAGCAATCATTAAACTGCGGAGTTGAATAATTGATTTTAAGGTAGGGTTACGCTCTATAAGTAGATTTAAGTGCACGCAATCTAGTTAAAATGTATTAGGGCATCTCTGCAATAGCCATATTACTTTATGCCTTAGGTCTTAGTTCTCATCAGTCGTACTGATTTTAGATCCCCGATCTTCACACCCTAATCAACCAAAATTTACTTTTCTTTACTACGTGTGAACAAAAGTGCATATTAGGCTGCTGCTTCTTTACATGTGGAGTCGTTAACGGTTTGAAGCGAGGCCAAAGGATGCGTAAGACCTTTTACAAAATGATTACCAATAAACAGTAGATTATCAAGGCTTTATTTAGAGATCAATGTCAAAAAAGTTTAATAACTCAAACTTCCAATAATTCAACTACGCAATATAAACACAAAATTTGACGTGAGTCAAATAAATAACAACTACATGATTAAATTAGTGATTGTTATAATGGGATGCATAGACAACTAAGAGATGGAATGGCCATGCAATTAGCAAATAAAGCTGCAAAAATGTAAACTATTGAGGGTCATGACCTATCGGGGAAGGGGGGTGCCGAATTCAATTTTCAGTAGTCCAGATTTGAAAATCCAATTTTTACGACAGTTGATATTGTTTCAATTAGACCGATATGACAAAAATACCTAATTGCCGATTAATTGCAGAAAAATTGATCGCAATTCTAACGACTAGCAGCTTCACAATTACCAACATCACGGCACACAATAACAATAATTAAGTCTCCTAATATGCTGTGCAAAAATTATGAAACAAATTTGAACAACCAATCTTTCGGCTATTTTAAGAGCAGTCTGAAAAACAACTCAAACGAGTGCATAATGACTAAAATATCCGTGCGTACGATTTTCAGAGTAAGCGAAATACGCAATAAATATCGCGATTTTGTGGATAGCACTATTTAAAGTGCATCTATATGACGAATTTGACCGTAGTAAACAATATAACTCATACAGCCTAAAAATTATAAAATTTTCTTTTGTCACCGTTATCAAGGCTATACATTGAATTAATATATTTATTAGTTTACTTCAAGCAAAAAATTTTGAGGTTTTCAACAGCCTATTTTGAACCACTCATTTCCTAATCTGAGTTCATTCAAATCAAATTCAATTGGTTGTCTTCTGATTTTTGACGAGGCTACACAGTGAGGGGACTCTGTCGCCCAGAAGATCGATCAGCCCTATTGAATGTCAAATGGATGCAAAAAAATGATGAAGCATGCACTATCTTTTCTCACCTTTGATGTATCACCTCGTCCTACATTGAAGGCAGTTGAAAAGTCTTTGTCCTAACATAAGTTAATTATCTGAAAAACACCACCGCAAACGTTGTCCCACAGCAATCAAAATCAAATGAGCAACTCTTTCATGTAAATAACAACTTTGAAACCATTTGACTGCGAATTTTTCAATTCAGTTTTCAATTTTTTATGATTCACTCAAAATTCCCCAATAACATATTTATTCACAATTTTCCAACCGATCTTGCTAGCACTATAATTGTTAAAGGTTCAGTCCTACTAGATCAACTAATCTAGAAGTCAGTAAATTATCATTATCTCTCTCTCTCTCTCTACAATTTATCGTAATCATCTGATCACAACTTTTTCTTGGTTGATGTTATCTTATATTAAATAACCGCCCAGCAATTTACTAAATACTGTCAACCATTTTAAATTATTGAGACACCTGTAGGAGGGAAATCAATCAATACAGAAACCGATCAACTTTAATTCTGCTGAGTTCGCTGAGTTCGCACACGTCAGTTTGGCGCCAACTCGATTTTATCGCTATCGTTCTTTAAGGACTATTGTTTTGCTTGTACGTTTATTGCACTCTTTAATCCTCCCCAAAAATTAAAATACGGGTTCGAGTTGCTTTTCCCGTCATTCGTTTCATTTAGTTTGTAAAAAATTGTCGAAAAACCAAAATTTGTCAAATACCTTGATTTTTGACCTCTAGTGTTGACGTAGGTGTCAATATTCCAAAATGAGATGTTAAGTTGATTGAAAAAAATTGCTGCCAGTGAAAACCCTACCACACCCACCCAGAAATGCACTTACCGAGAAAATTTTATAACATAACACCCAAAAGTGCTCATGCAGTGCAAGCGCACAAGTCTCTTGGCTTTCCGCAGGGTTCAGAAACTCAAAAGTTGAGATCTCGTTTTCTATCTGTCAAAACCTCATCAGGTGAAATTATTTAGAAACTATATTGTACTAGCTATTTGCAAAAAAATTATTGTCCTTTCATTGCCAGTTACAAAACGTTTGTACTTTGATTTTTTAAAGAAATCGTGAGCACGAAAAACTGAGAAATCTGAGTTCGTCAAATTTGACCGGGATGGATTTTTTTTACTAACTTTCTCAGCTAATCTTATTATTAGCGTTTGAAGATTAATTGTTTAGCCAAAACCACAATTGTGGTTTTCGGCACTCGGTTCGTCTCAAAGCGCCGGCTTTCGGTCGGCCCCGGATTTTGAATGTAGCGCCATTGAATAGCGTTTAAAAAAATACACTAACACTCAAAAATTCATACGATCTGTACCAAAAAAATTCCAGTAATTGAAATTCTACATCCCGCAGCACCGGCGTGTGGTACTACCCAGGAAATTGGTCTGAGCTCCAGTTATACATGGATTATGGATTCCGTGCCTCGAGTTCAGTCTGTCCCCCAATTTTCGCGTCAGTTCGACCACAAAATTTGGAGAAATTATCATTCGACGCGTTAGGTACTAACTGCCTTACTGCGAAAATTGCCCATTTACGGTAAAACAAAAACCCATAAACACGTTTTAACCCCTTTCCACCATCACCCAAAACACTACTCTATACGTACATTCTATTGTATCTGTTTTATACCCAACTTTTGTGCTTAAACAGACAGCGAATTGGTGGCCGGAATATCAAAAACACTCAAATGAAGCCATTTTTGTTGTTAAAAACTCACGGGTGGGAGGTCGAATTGAAAATTATACCAGCTCGAGAAGAACATTGGTTGTACGTGTTATTAAAAACTGTTTAACCTCCAATTTTTATTAATTAACCATGGGCTGTAGTGACTAGATATTAGATGTGGTATTCCCTAAAAGAGATGAAACTCAATTTTATTTACTTTAAGCCATCGTAAATCAATTTTGCCAAATCACTCTACCTACGTACAGTCATTATTAATTCGAGATTTTCTATTCTCATCATTCTGGGCTTGTCCTTGAAAATGCGCTTGACGTCGCAAAGCCAACATCCACCTCATCTCATCGAACAACATCGAAATCATAATCAATTTCCATGCAACACTTTTGTATTTGATGGCCAAAAAAAGACAGTGCTATACATGTCAGGGAATGATTTTGAAAACAAAACAAAGCTGGTTTTCAGTGCGACCAACATTTTTCCACCAACTCACACAAAGACTTCATTAGCAAAGGAGTTTTGGATCGCTTGTGCTTAGATCTAACTCAACAAAGAGACTGATCCCATTTAATAACCTCTTTGAAAAATAAGTACACCTCATGTTTAAAAAAATATTTTAAACTCTAAAACCACCCTTACACATTATTATTTTGGTTGTCCTAATTTTGATACCGCAAAGTTCGAACCTGTTGCTGTTGATGTGGCACATCCAAATTTCAACTGAGTTTGCGACTCTTTAGCTCTGCTTATCACTAGGACTCACACACAAGCAGGAAAAACCGAGTCAAGTTTTGCTAAACTAGGATCACATGATAACAACCATCTATTCAATTTGCCAGCAAAAGTCCCCCTAACCTGCTGTATAAACGATGTGAAATACATTAATCTGACTGATTTACGTCTGTTTGCCTGGCTTTGCAGAAAAATTATTTACGTTTATTACAACTCAGGCTTTGGAAAAAAACATTATTATAATAGCTTCAAGGGCAATCAAAAAGGATTAACAGTAGGGGGGAAAATCTTTCGTTTTCAGTTTGTTGAAGGAGCACAACTGTGCTTACTTGTCTGCAAGTGCAAGCCCATAACAAAAAACATATAAAGATAATTTTATTGTCTTTATCTTGATCAATAATTTTTTTGCACTATTTGCAGTACTTCAGTTTTTTGTGTTTGCAGCCTAATACTCCATTGCTAACATTTTTTTATGGCTTCAGCCGTTTCAATTAACTGGATCTGCCATTTTAGAGAACGATTCCACCTCTCGCGCCGGTTTTTGTGATCAACTTCTTCCACTTCTTCTTCATATCCTTTTTTTCTTCTTTTCCTTTTCATCTCTTTTTTTTCAGGTGAGAATCAGATGCTTTTAAACGGAAAAGAGCAAATGTTGGGGCTGGTCAAAAAAGAATAAGAGCGGGATAGTTGGCGTTGGGACGAGTTAGAGCCTCCAAAGTATTGCGGGTCCGTGTCATTTCAATTTTATGTCAGTATACACTGTAAATCTGTCTCCTGTTTGTCTCAATTATTTAATTTGAAAGGTTCGTTGTGCTCAGTTTTATCTCATCACTTTGATAACTCTTGTGACCATTTCTTGTGTAAAGACTATATGTGGACCCATTTGCTTGCTTCTCTGAACAAAGTGCCTAACTTTGTTCATCTTAGCCTCAATGCAATTATCTTTAAAAATTGTCCCTATTTTGAGCTTTCTAATAATTTATACACATATGTGACACTTTCAATTAATTGCGGCAAGATCTGATGGTCAGTGCTCAATTCAAATATTAGTAAAAAAAGAAGAGTTTGATACCCCTGTTTCAAAGGCACTAGCCAGCAATATTAACTGCGTCATTTTGAGAAAAAAACAGAATCTGACGATAGCCATAGACTCCAATACAATAAGCAATATTGTTTTTTTTAAATTAAAAACAATGTTAGAGTATTATTTTCCAATGTAAAGGATTGGTTTAAATTAATGCGACACAAAGCCAGAACGTTCTTTGAACATTTGCTCTCAATGGTTTTTCCTGAGCCTCAAAGCATCCAACTTTCTGCTGAAGCGCTACCCGGGTCACGGTTTAAAAGTGAATTTTTGTAAGAAATGCGATGAATGCGGTGAATATTTGTAAGGAATGCGGTGGTTGCGGTCAATTCGGTGAAAAAATAGTTCACCGTATTTCACCGCATTTCTTACAATAAATCACCGCTAATTTCACTGCATTTCTTACAAAAATTCACCATATCGATTTTTTTGGCAAATTAATGTAAAGAAATTGCTGTGAATGCAGTAAAAAAAATAGTTCATTGCATTTCAACGCATCTCTTACAAAATTTGACCGCTTAATTCACCGCATTTCAAAGCATTTGTTTTTTCCAAAATTTACTTAAATTCACAAGATATAGCAGAGAAGTCAGTGACAGTTGGAGCAATGGAATAAGAAATTAAAGACATGCAGGGGATAAGAGGTTCGAACCCGTGTATGGAAGTGTCTTTTTTGTAAGAATACCGAGAAGGCAATGAAAATAAATAATTCATCGCAATTCACCGCATTCACTGCAAAAAGATGTAAGAAATACGCGGTGAAAATTGTTTCTTTTCACCGCATTTCACTGCATTTCAGCACCAACCCTCGAACCGGGTAAAAAGGACTCACTTCCACTGCAAAAACAGAAAAGAAATTCCATCCAGGTCCACAATTTTTAGTTTTTGTTGTCGTTGAGCTGGTCTATAGGAAGATGAAATTTGTTCATGGCAATTATACAATTTCCACTAAATTTTAATCAATGCTTTTACTTAGATGTTATAAGTTTTTATTGGGATTTTAGCAGCTCTTTAGTTGGGTAATATTGAAGTTTGGCTTAAAAATAAAGCAAAACGGCAGCTATTTTAACCAAAAAAATTCGGCAAGTCTTTTTATTATATGCCTTTAATTTTTTATTTTTACCAGTTTGCCTCAAATTTTTGTTCAGAATGGCCTTCTGACCTATTTCATCTCTTCTTTCACTAAAACCATGATTTTATTGAGACAAACGAGAACTTCTATTCTTCTTCTAGCGCTGTTCTATTTGTGTACCTAATTTTGGAAATGGGTTTTATGCAACCAACCCTGAAGAACACCTGCAAGGTCTTCCATGTTCTTATCATCTCAAAAATCTTTTCTTCACTCTTACCTCCGCCTTTTAGTGCCTTAATTAGCTCACGAAAGTAATGAGGCGGGGAAGACTTCAATTACCTAAAAGCTCTTTGATATGCATCCTCTTGAATGTTTCCTCAAATTTCCTCCAAATCCCGTAATATGATACGAAAAACGGTGTCTGATTTTACTCAGAGGATAATAAAACGAGTGATGAGAAAGAAAATCTAAGCTACCTGCTTTTTTTCAAAGCTTGGGCAAAAACTATAAAAACTAAACAATTTTTTGCAACATTTTTGTTTTTTTTATTTGGGCTCAAAAGCAAGTGTTATCAACTCTCGAAAATAAAGAATTTCACTCGAATTTTTCTGTCATTCCATTTTGGTTTTTCTAAAAAAAATTGTGAAAAGAACTAATACATATAAAAGTTTTAACGGAATCTTAAAGACAACTATTTAATTAGCTCGTTGTTACTGAAAACAAGATCGCGGAAATATGGGAAAATTATATTATAAAACGTTTAATCTCCCTTCATACCTCATGAGAAAAGCGCAGAAAGGTTAGGGAAATATTTAAAATGCATTTTTATTGTCAGTCATCGAAAATTGTGTAAATTAAACTCGTTCCATATTCGATGAGGGCTAATATCACAAAATGTAGAGTAAACTTGTCGTACCAAAGAAGATAATATAAAATTAATTATCACCCTAGGGGCTTAAGGTAATATTTTAGGACATTTCTACTTTTGCATACATCGATGCTGCAAAAAACAACAGAAATGCCATTAGATTATTAGCCATTAGTTGATTAGAATTGAAAAAATTTGCAGGGCTCTTCAATAATGCAAACAAACTGGCCTGCCTTTTCATGAATCGAGCAGAAAAAATCCGTAACAATTGCAACAGATTATTCTCAAAGGCTTTTAAATCACGTTTTGTTCAAAATTTCATCAATAATATTGTGAACAAAACAGCAGTGAATTATTTAGCAATGGCTGAAAAGCTGACAGTGACTGAGCATATTGATAATTGCCTGTTTTGTAACGTGTATGAATAACCTCATATTGCATCCATTATGATATAAATTACAAAATTCTTTTCATAAAAAAATTACTTACCCGGACCTTTTTTCGCCCCCAGTCTCTGTCTATCCCTCTCCCTTTACCTCCTCTATTTAATTTGTTTCGGGCATTTAATTCATACTGAAAAATGTTTCCGTAATCATCTAGATTGCTAAAATTGATGACTGACTTAATCTCACAGAGAATTGTGTGTGTGTGTGTGTGTGTGTGTGTGTATGTGTGTGTGAGTGTGTGTGTATTTACGTTTTAATCATATTGTTGGTATTTTGAAAAATGATTTTTATAGGTATTTGCCAGACCATAAATGGGTTTTTAAATTAGACTGAGATTTAAAAACTACCAACTGAAGTTTTTCTTGCTAATACGCATCCTCAAAAAGAATAATTGCTACCAACTCTCAAAGTTTGATAACTAATATCGCTCGGTCAAATGAATGACAACGTAAAGTTTTCTTCAGTCAATAAAATAAATTATTCTGTCTGTAATAAGTCTGTCAACAAATAAATTATGCTTTGTCTTGAAAACATGGATTCTTCAGTTCTCTTTGGCTCCTAAGGTGGAACTATTTTGAGAACTGTTGAACAATCATTTGTTAAGTGGAGAAAAAATACAATTAGCTAATTCCTTGCTTGTTAATTGTTCTCAAACGAATTTTTTAGCAATTATATTAGCCCTGTGGTCTTTTTAATACAATTTTTCATTTGGCTGGTTTTTGTCTGAACCTTTCAATTTGTCGTCCTCAAAAAGGAATAAAACGCTGAAGCCTGGACATTAGGTGTCTGAGATCTCTTAATGCCTTATGCCTTAGTAGTCTCTAAGGATGCAATTCACCACAACATTTTAAAATGTATTTTTTTTGTTCTCATTCATTTCAATCGGATTAAAAATTTTCTCATGATGATGTGAACAAATAATGCGATCATTTTGATCACATACAGTCTTTTTGACAAAACGGTCACTTCTTAATCAATGCACGAGTTTTTTTTTCATTTTTTACAATTCAAAGAATTTGAATTGTATTGGGGCGCTGTCTTTTTTTTAAGAACTGTTCACACATTTTCATGATTTTTGAAGTCAAATTGGAGTAGTGATTTTGGTCACGCCGAAACAGGAAGTGGAGCGAAAAAGCGAGTGGTTTTGCGGCGTGAAATTTTTTCGCTCCAAATTTAAAGTAGAGTGAGAAAACGGTGTTTGAACAAAAATTCGCTTTCTCGCTAGTGGTTTTTTGTTCACATGCGGCAATTTCACTTTGATTTTTACTGTTTTTTCGATTTTTTGGATCGGATTTTTTTCTAAATGGTTTTTCCAATCCATTCATAGTCCTTTCTAGGTCTAGTTTTCTGTTTAGTCAATGAAAATTCTTTGAATTGTACGTCAGGACTTGTCTTGCTATGTTTTTATCTTTGTAACTAATATAGCGTTTTGATATGCTTAAGGAATACACACAAAGTGCAAAAAACAAGCTGCCTTTCGTTGGGTATGACATTAGATAAAAAATGAAAAAAGGACGGTTTCTAACTATTGCCCTTATGTTACTAAATTATTGATTAAAAAATTATTACCACAGAAATTACCTTTCTGTGGTAATAATTTTTACAACATTGCATTCTTCGCTGTAACGATTTTTTCTCAGAATAACTATTTCTCTATTTTTACAAAAAAAATGAGCCATCACTTCTCCAATCGACTCAAACGCTCAATTTCGTACGAAAGGTGTGGGTAAAACCAGAAAAAACTCTTGATTAAGGCAATGACAGATTTTTTCATAACTTTTTTTCAATTTTAAAGAGAAAATCGATTTATCGTTGATTTCGTCTGTTACAGTTTGAAAAAATCCGAGGAGGAAGAAGAGCTATATATTCAACTGTTTTTTTCTCAGTCAATTTTCGCCGATCGATGTATTCATTGTACAGGATTGTGGATGGTATCATTAGAAAGCTTGTGACGCGCAGAAATTAAAATTCAAGATGTTTTAATAAATTCTCTCTAAATTTCATTGTTTTGTTCAAATTTTCGTACTTATTGGTTACATATAGATCAATTTTTGCTAAAGATATCATAAAATTGTTAACCACAGTCCAACTGGCTTTACAGTTTTACATTTAGAGACGAAAATAGAAGAGAGTCGTTGAAATGTTGGAAACACCAGTTCTTGCAAAAATTTCAGCTTATTTAAAAAAAATTAATACGCTCTTCCTAATTTTTCATAAAAATTTTATCAAGGATGCCTATTTGACCCACTTTGTTCGGTTTGACTAGTGGTGCAGACATAAAAATCCACGTCATAATCTTCACTCACTCGGATCTGTGCAAATTTTACCCCCAGTTTCTGTAAAGGTTTTCCAGAAATAACATTTTTGCGCTTTTTCGCCAAGTAAAATTGATATTTATTTTTTAAAAAGCGTCTTTTGATGTATAATGATTTTTTGTCTGCAAACGAATTTTTCGCAATGCTTTAGATCAGTTGCGTATTTTTTTAGCCAAGCAACGAAACAGAGGTCAGTTTGAGTCTCATGTTGAGTTCAGCGATGAAAAAAGATCTAAACTGTTTTCTTCGGTGTTTCTTTTCAGTATTTTCCCCTTTATTCCACACAATTACAAGAAAATCTCTTTTCAATCAATGGTGCAATTATAAATTCCGATGAAAAAATTTTTGTGTTTTTATGAGTAAAGATAATAGATTGTATGACTACGACAATTTTTTTCTTAAACTTATATTGTATTCTTGAGTTATACCAGCATTTGATTATCTATTTTTAGTTCTATGGCTGATTGTGATTCAAATAATGTCTTGTTTGGTATCTAGGGAACTATTAAAGAAATTATCTAATGCCTTCAGTTGATACAGGTTTCTTTTTATGGTAATATAACTCGATAAGTATTCAAAATTTATTATTTTTTGTGATATAGTGACTTCTGGTCAACTAAAATAATTCATTATTAATTTCTTCATTTGTTGTTTTAAAGAGAAAACTGCCAGAGCAATGCAGGTTTTGGTCTACTTGTTGAGTTTCTTAGATCAAAATTATTCGGACTGTATTGGGGTGCTGGTTATTTTTTTGGAAATATTTCCTCCTTTTTGTTTTTTTAGTTGCAAACCAGAACAAATTCAAATCAAATTTCCACTAATGAAAAATCAAATTGAAGTGAAAATGGAGACCAATGATTATAGGTAACGATCAGCGAAAAGCTTATGATTTTTTAGCTTCTACACCGTTTGCATAAACTTGATTGCGGAATTTGAAACTGTGTTTGCGTTCAGTGTTAATATGTGGTCTTTTAACTTAGAATCACAAATGACATACATATCTCTACAGAAGCAAAAACAGGTTAAACAATTTGCCACTTTTCAGTTGAAAGCTTATGGATTTTATGTCTTACGGCTTGAAAAAAATGTCTTAGCAAAAGTTTTATTTTGAGTTTTACCACTTTCAATCTGATTTCTGCAACCTTTTAGTGAAGTCTCCTTAACAAGAGAGGTCACAATCGTTGTTCAGGTGGATCAAAATGAAGTCCTAATTGCTGTTTTTTTCTTTTAAAAAAGTTTTGTTTTGAGTTGATACATCCAGTTTTAATAAATTTTTTTTTTTTACATTTTCCAGTTTTCGAGGTTCTATTTTGCTGTTTTATCCGATCATCAGACTAATGGCACAAGTCATACACTCAAAAATGTGTTTGCGCAATCAATAATTTTCTGATTTTGATCTGGTAGGCATCAGATTTTGATCTGGTATGCATCGATACCGTTTATCCGCAAAATTGAGATGACCCCTTTGATTCTGGATAATGACACATCTCAACAGTTTTGTCTGAAGCTTTAAACGGAGTCAGTGAGGGATTTCAGCTGAAGGCTAATTGTTTTCATGAGTTTGAATTTAAATATTTTCAAAAAGTGTAGACGTATTTTCTAATTTTGTTTTCTTTCTGCTTGTTAATTATTCTCAATAAAGACAGATGCCATCCATATCTTTTCTGGTGAAAGGTTAAAAATTTGGTTTAGCTAACTTTTCATCGGATGCTATTTCGACTTTTTCATTCCGTTTTTTAGGAAAAATTAGATAGACATTGGGTTTCGGTATATTTGGTTTTGCTGTTTGTCTTGCGTCTTACTTTCTTCAATGGCAGTTATCATTGGCCCTCTAATGGGTTATTGTTTCATTTATATAGTGGCAAAAATTAAAGCGGGTTTTCATATGGATAAAACAAATATTTAAATCAAAAACGTGGTGGAGGGGGGACGGAAAATCATGTGCGAACGCACATTGCTGAGGGCACATTGCTTTTCTATAAAAGCAGCTCGCTTTGGTTTCCTGTACATCCATTAACAACGTTTTACTCCAATTTTCTCTCAGTTTGTATTTCAGCAGAAAAGGCGATATCGAAATGCAATCAAAATAATAAACTAACATTTTCAAACATCTAGCTTAAGCTTACATTTTGAAACAAATTAAAGTTCTGCAGTAGATATTTGCTGGTGTTGTGGCTCAAAAAGAAGTCCAAGTTTAGTCAACATTGTTACCTTTATATTCCATTTTTTTCGAATAAAAATTGAACAAAATTGAGCATCATTTTTCAGATACCCTTGAAAATGGTTGAATCTTTGTCTGGAAATGTGTGTCAATTTTAAACAAAAATATTCTCCAAAAAACACTCAAATCAACAAATTAGAACAAAAATTTCTATGAGGTACAAATTTTTTACAGAAAATTGGTCGTTTCCCAATTTTATTTCTATTTTTAGCACTCAATTTTTTTGGTAACTGAAATTTTCCCTTGTAGGCGAAAAACAATAGCAAATGTTTAATTCCTAGCACTGATTGTTTTACCAATCTTTTCATGTGGAAACATTAAAATGTCAGCTTAATCTTTACAAAACCAGTATTAGATAATTAATGGTACTATTCAGTAAATTGAGGACAGGTTCTGAATTCTCAAGATAAAGTTATAGAATAGATAACGATCGTAAAGGAACGCAAATCTCTAGCCTGTTTTTTCTCAACTTGCTGTGCCTTACAACAAACACAGATCAGACATCTGAAACCTTGTTGTTCATTATTACATCACCTTGACTTTTTATTGTTAAAAGATGAAAATATTTTTAAAGACTAAAAATTTCTATCAAAAAATATTGCATTTATACCAGCAATCCACCAACTCAATCATATAACTTCTCATTTATGACTTTTAACAGAAAGATATGCCAATAAAAATTTGTCTTTTTGGATGAGCTGTTCGAAATTTGATTAAATGTTCCCTTTGATGTTTTTCCTTATTTTCTTAATTTTTTATGTCTTACTATGATCAAGATAGTGGAAGAGAGTACAACAGCTAGTATATACATATGATTTTTCTTATTAAGATCGCTTCCTTTGATTTTTAAAAAATCTTTATTTTTTCTTCGATGAAACAACATAAAATTTGCATAGGGGTTGTATCAAAGAATCCTAGCGTACTCAACTCATTGGGCCCCTTTTTTAATACGTTTAAACATTTTTTTCGAAATTTTAAAATTATAACTTGTGCTATATACATTTGTCTTAAAAGATGGATTGTTTTCTTCGTTTTAATAGAATGTCCAGGTCATTTAAGTTCTTTAAAAAGAGAAGGTTTTCGTATCGCCCCGTTTCAATACCCGGGCAAAGACCAAATGGTTAACCTGAAAGATTTTTTGCGAAAGTTGAAATTCTTATTGGCTAATTCTTTTTAACATTCTGTAATTTACCGTAGAAAGCGCATGGCAGTTAGGTGCTCAGTTTGGATACTGTTGTATGGTAAACGATAGCGGTCAAAAGATCTTTTGCGTAACTTTAATTCAAGCTGAATTTCACTGTTGATTTTGGCAAAAAGCATTTTGCACTTTTTTCCATACGGATTCACAGTTATGAGTGCACGAAAAGATTAAGTTCACGAGTATGTAACTTTACTGCAACAAATGTAATTAAGTTCTGGCATAACAATCCTGCATTCCATATGGAATGATGATACTAGTAATATAGTTTTAGTAGTGTTCATAATAGTAGATGAAATACTTGCTTTCATAAGTCCTCCACCACACTTCGCCCGCTTGAATAATTGATATTATTCAAATATCAATTTATTTAACTCTTCCATATCCTCAGTGCTGAGGGATGAAATGGGACTTTGTTCCAGGGTCTTGGCTGCATGGGTAGTGTTTGTGTTGTTGTCTTGTGGTTGCGGTGCGTTGTTAGTGGGTGTGCTGCTTGGTTGTGGTTCGTTCTCGATGTCTGAAGTTGTATGATGTTATTGATTGTCTTGTTGTATAGGAGTTGAGTAGTGTTGCGGTTGTGGGGTGGTGGTGTCTTGTTGTGAGATGATGTTGTCTTGTGTTTTAGTCTTTGGTGGGTCCGCTTTCTTGATCGTGATGATATTGGCATAGTCTGTGTCTGAATCTGTGTCATTTGTGGTCTGTGCTTCCTGTTGTTTGTTGGTCGCCTTGATTTTTTCAACTACGTTGTCAATGTTTTTCTTGGGGATTTGCTTGGGGATTTGAGTGTGAAGTCTCGTGTGAGATTAGTCACGAAATCCTTCGGGGATGATGATGTTACGATTCGCATAGGGCTGGAGTTAGATGAGTCAGAAGCGAGATTTATTATCTCGATTGTCTTGAAGTTCGAGAGCGCAGATAGATCTATATGGATTAGGGGATGCTGTTTCTGCTTTGCTTGTTTTCTCTTCCTTGCAAGTGTCATCTTTGTTTGAGCAATGGCTGTTTCCTTGGATTTCTGCTCAAATGTCGACGTTTTGTTCTTCGATGGCCGAAGTATCCTTTTCGAGGGCGATATCGCTTTCCGCTTACGTTCGGTGCGGCGTTTCTGGGTGTTGGGGTTTTGTTTCTTGCCTGACGGTCCTGCTTGTTGGTGAGTTTGGAAGTTGGATGTTCCGACTGGATCCATTGTGGATTCGTCTCTGGTTTTTGCCTGCTCCGTCTCACGCATTTGTAGTTGTCTCTATTCTTCTAAACAGAACTTACGTATTTTTCCTCTGTTCCTATTATACTTGCGCACCGTTTTACATGCGACGAAGTGCATAAGTCGAGGTTTGGACTCTTGTGGTTGTGGCGGTGATGTTGGTTTTTGGTATGTTTCTGTTGCTATAGCTAAATCGCTTTTGCGGATTCTTGTGTTTGATCTGTTATATGTATCGATTGATATTGTGGTTGGTGTGTAATCAGTTATCGTTCCATCTGGAATTATATTCCAAAAAGGTTTTAGTGTTCCTCTTGGTTCTGGTGCTTTTCTCATTAATGTTTTTCTTGCTACCTGTTTTTTTTATTTATTAGTACGGAGGTTTTATCTCCGAAAGTTATGATTAATTTGTCTTGTGTTATCTTAATTGGTGATATTTGCTTACGTTTGACTGGTATCTGCCTGGCAAGAGGGATCGTGTCCGATTCTTCGTCAGAATTCCCGGGGTGTTGTATTGGATATCAGATTGAGTTCGGAGTCCGAAAAATTCCACATCGCTTGTTGATCGAGCATTGGGCGTCTGAGTACTTTCTTGTCTAAATAGAATTTCCGTATTTTATTGTATGTTAGGTTTTATTTGTTTGGATGTGTGACGATGTTGCTTGTTTGTGTGTTTGGTTTTCTGCCGAAGTGTGCTTCAAATGGTGTGATTTTTGTGGTTGTAATTGGTATAAGTTTTATGTTTTCTATTATTGCTGATATTTTGTTTGCTAATGTTTCTTTTGACCAGTTGTTATCTACATTTATTGCTGTTAATCTTCTTTTTATTGTTTGTATTAATCTTTCTACCATTCCTGTGCCTCTGTGGTCTCCCGTTGGTGCTAGTATTAATCTTATGTTGTTGTCCTTACAAAAAATTTCAAAATTTTTTGCTTTAAAGGCTTGTGCTTGGTCACACCTTATTGATCTTGGTATGCCGTGGAATTTTTTATAGTCAATTAAGTAGTTTATGGCTGTATCTGTATCGCAGTTGTTATATATTTCCGCATGGGGATATCTGGATTATCTGTCTACAGTTACCAGTATATATGTGTCCTTATTGTTATTTGTTAATGGTCCGGCGAAATCCATTTGGATTTCCTCGTTTGGTTCTGAAAGTGGTGGTAATTCTGTATGTTTGTTTTTTGGGATAATGGGTTTTAAGTTTTTACCTGTTTTGGTGCATTGTTTGCATCTCTGCGCTAGGGCAACAATATCTCGATGTATCTGGGGATACCATATCAACTGGGTCAGATAAATCATGCCCGCTTGACCTGGGTGCGTTTTGTGCACGGAGTCGATAACTGTTTTGCGTAGCTGAGTAGGGATATACATCTTGCTGTCGTACAAAGTGCATCCATTAGGATTTACGGAAAGGTCTTTACGTAAACTGTACCAGTATTTGGAGAAACATTTAATGGCATTCCAGTCTTGTAATTCAATGAGTCTACGAATTTTGTTATTATTCGTGTCATTCTTTATTGCCTCTGCAATAAATGATTCGCCAAGAAATTTGTGTAAATTTAACAAAAAATCAGGGGAGTTTTCGAGAGTAACTTGATCAAATGGGTTTTTAACAATGTTGAAATTTAATGGTTTTAGTCCATGTCCAATGCTCGATATGCAATCAGTTTGTGTGCCGATGGTAATGGCTTTAGGGTTATAAATAAGTTTGGGAGTTTGGGGATTGTCTGGATGGGGGGGGGGGATTTCAGTCTGGTTTAGTGATGACATAGTTCTTTAGTTGGGTCCACGAAATCTTTTGATAATGTTTTGTTCAAATGTGTTAATGTTTGGATTATTTCTTGTGCATACGTTTACGAAAAGTGAAATAATAGAGCGTAATTGTTTTGTACTACGAAATTGGCTAAAAGCGTTTTGCTTTGCTCGCTTTCGCTCACTTATTTTTATTACGTCATCGTGTGCTGGTATATTTGCCGCAATCCAATTGGATGGAAATTTGTCTGCTCTTTTTAGCATAAATTTGAATGAGTCGATTAAATTGATGACAAAATTTTCGTCGTCTTTTGATATTGGTATTGCAGCTGATGTAGGATGTCTGCTAAAATAATCTCCGAAGCCCATATTTTTGCCTGCAATATGTTCTACTGAAAAACTAAAAGGTAGAAATCTGTCCACCCATCTTGTTAGTCTGCTTTGATATGTTTTGTTACCTCTAATATCTTTTAGGGCGGTTAATAGTGCTTGATGATCCGTTTGGAGTATAAAACGTGAGCCATAAAAATAATATTTGAAGTGCTCTAATGACCATACTACTGAAAATAGTTCTAATTCATTGATGCTGTATTTGTTCGTTGGTGTTTAAAAATCTGCTTGCATATGCTATAGGATGCCAAATATTGTTGTATTTTTGTTCAAGGCAAGCTCCTAGTCCTTCCTTGCTTTCGTCTAGTGGGTCTGTTTGTATCGAAATAATTGTTTTCCAATTATCTCAGTGATAGCCTTTTTTATTTGTTGGAAAGATTTTGTGTGTTCTTCGTTCCATTCTAGTTTGCTGTTTTTTATTTTTTCTTTGTGTGAGAGGAGTGGTCTGAGTAGTGCTGATATTTTTGATAAATTTGGGAAGAATTTTTGTAAGTGGTGTATGCTCCCCATTAATGATCTGAGTTGTTTTAGGGTTTTTGGAGGTTCCATTTTTATAATGGCTTCCGTTTTCCGTTTCGTTGGTATTATTCCATCTGGATTTATTTTGTACCCTAATCATGTAATTTCCGTCACTGCATATTTGCATTTTTGTAAGCTTATTGCTAAGTTCTCCTTATGTAAGCGGGTTAGCACTTTGTCTAGTTCTTTTTCGTGGTCCGAGAGTGATCCTTTAGTTATAATTATTATGTCGTCTAGAAGGGCGTGTGCCGAGTTAATGTTTACTAGTGTAAAGTCCATTATTTTCTGGAAAGTTGCCGGCATATCAGTTAATCCATAGAAACCGTTTGTGAATCTGTACGTTCCTGAAGCGTTACCGCCGAGGATGTTGAAATTGCAATGTTTTTGTGTATCTTCGTTTAGGGGGACTTGACTGTATGCGTATTTTAGGTCTATTTTTGAGAAATTTAGTGTGCCTGTTTTTTGTTTTAATTCACTTATTTTGCATGCTATTGTATCCATAAGGTGGTCTATGCTCCGCATCTGGTATTTGTTTTTGTGTATCGCGTCATTCAATTTTTTTTAATCTAGTGCTACTTTTATGGATTTGTCGTGTTTTACTGTGATTACTACTGGACAGATAAAGTATTCGTCAGAACATTTGTCTAATTTGATTATTTGCTTGTCCTCTATTAGTTTATTAAATTCTTTCTCTATTTTATCTATTAAATGTAGTGGAACTCGTCTTCCCTTGTGTTGAGTGGGATGGAATGTGTTGTGAAATGTGGATTTTGCTGAGTGATTTTTAGATTTTCCAATTCTAGTGCATAGGTGGGGGTATTTTGAAATATCCATTTCGCAATGTTGTCTGTGGTGAATTTATGTTGTGTATCTTCTCACCTGATGTTTTGAAGGTTAGTTCTATTCCAAGTTTTTGGAGGATGTTTTTGCCTAGTAGGTTTACTGTGTTTTGTGGGACGACTAGGATTTGGCAGTTGTGTAACGTTGTGTTGCCCGATGTAAGATCCAATTGGATTTGGTAGTCCACTTTTATTTTGTTGTTGTTGAAGCATCTGAATTCACCGATGTTTTTGTCTTGTTTAATAATCTTGTTTCCTAATTTTGGTATTAGGTTTTGTGCTGTGTTTCGTGAGATGAATGATCGGGGGCTGCCTGTGTCTGCTAACCAGTTGATGTTTTCATTTTTGCTTGATGTTTGTATCCAGAATTCTCCTTGATGGTTTTTGTTTAAATCTTTCTGAGTGACCGTAGTGAAGTTTAGTGACTCTATAAAGTTGATGGAACTCCAGTCTTCCATCATTTCTCTAATGTAATGTGCTTTCCGGGTCAATTGTTTCTGTTTCTGTTTCTTCTTCTTGGATTGGGTTGTCGTCAGGGACTGCTTGTATGTTGCGAACGCGTCTTGTGTTTGTTTGTTGTTGTGTTGTTTTGTTGTTGGTTTCTGTTGTTATATGGTCCTTGGTTGTTTCTTTGTGTGTTTTGTATTTCTACTCTTCTTGGTGGGATATCGGATCTGCACACTTTGGCGTAGTGTTCTACTTTTTTACAAATGTTACATATTGCATTTTTCGCGGGGCAGTTGTCAAGGTGTCCTTTTATGAATTTGTAGCCGCACTTTCAGCAGTCTGGTATTTTGTTGTTGTTAGGTGGTGTTGGGAGCATGCTTCTTCGTTGTGTTTGTTGTCTCTGTTTCTGTATGAGTTTTATTCCTGATCCCTTTGGACTTAGTGCATGAGTTACTGATCCGTTGTTGAATCTCCTGACCTCTTTCTCTTGTGATTGCGTACTGTAATGTTTCTAGTGGATCTCTATCTTCCGATAGCAGATCCATTTGGATTTGTTGGGTTTGACATTCCTTGTATGAAAATGCTTTTTACGAGACTGTCTTCTAAATCTTCCCAGTTACACAGTGCCGTTTTCTGTATTATTCGTGAGTGGAATTGTTCTAATGATTCTCCTGGGTTTTGTGTGCATCTGAAGAACTGAAATCTGTCGAATGTTTCATTTCTGGTTTCTTTGAATGTTTCTTTCAGTTGTATTACTAGTGCGTCTGTTGTGCATTTGGATAATTCCGTGTGTGGGTTGCGTTGGTGAAATATGTTTGTACCTTCTGTTCCGAGTGAGAGATAGATTAAACTTTTGACTTTGTTGTCTACTTCGTCCCATTTTGCATTGTCTATCATTGGACCTTGGTCCTCTACTGCTTGACATTGGTTATTCCACTCTACTTTTTTTTAAGGTTTCTTTATTCCCTTTGTCTCTTTTCTGCTGTTGTTTCGTCTAGGAGTGCTGGTTCGTATATCGGTTCTTGTGGGTAATCTAACTCTTCTACTGTTGGTTTTGGTCTCACTAGTCTCTCTACCTGTATGTTTTCTTTAGCCGAGATGGCTAGTTTTGTTGTTGTAATCCATTTTTCCCATGTTGTTGTGGGTTGTGCTCCTTTTTCCCAAAATAAGGCAACGCCTATTGGGGATCGTGACAAGACTGACTGCGCCATGTTGTATGGTAAACGATAGCGGTCAAAAGATCAGTTGCGTAACTTTAATTCAAGCTGAAATTCACTGTTGTTTTTGGCAGAAAGCACTTTGCACTTTTCTCGCAACGTTAGCATAAGCGTATGTGACAGACAACACCTGTCCATACGGATTCACAGTTATGAGTGCACGAAAAGATTAAGTTCACGAGTATGTAACTTTACTGCAGCAAATTTAATTAAGTTCTAGCATAACAAACCTGCCTTCCATGTGGAATGATAATACTAGTAATATGGTTTTAGTAGTGTTCATAATAGTAGATGAAATACTTGGTTTCATAAGTCCTCCACCGCAGATACCATAATGCAATCGGAGCTAAGTTGAAAAAAATTATTTTTCAATTTTTTTGCACTCAATAGTTCCTTGTGCGATTCTGTTAGTAAAAAGTAAATCTCAATTAGCTTCTTTTCCCTTGTATACTTGAAAATTTTTCAAAAATTTTAAACCCTTTTTTAACTTTGATTAAAATTTCATCTTCAATCTCAGCATTTTTTTTCAAAGTAAAATTTTGCCCTTCCTTTTTTTGTCCCATTTTTTTTAATTCTAAGATTTCATTTGTCAATTTTTCAGTTTCATATTTTCTGTTTCAAACATCTATTTACATTAATATCATGCAAAGTTTTATTGTTTTTTGCTACAGCATAGGCAGAATTGTAAGAACTTATAATTTAGTGTTGTAGAACATATTTTAAGTCGGGGTTTTAACTCATAAGAACCCTGTGAGTCGTATGGTTAACATTCAAGAGCTCTGTAAGTCGAACGGTTAGTTGCAAGCACTGCTAATTTGAATTGTTAATTTGTAAGAACTTGACAGCCGAATTGTTAACTTGTAGGAACTTGCAAGTTTTTAGAAGATTAACTTGCAAATTCCTGCAACTTAGGTCTTCGAATTGGAACCGGGTACCTAAGAATGTGTTACATAAATATGAACGGTGCGATAATAAGTTATCTTGTTCATTTTGTCACCTTCTTTCATGACATTTTATTATCCAACAAGCTAATAGCTAAATTTACCTGTTTTCGGGTAATCACTCCATAATTGAGGCTTATATTGCCAACAAGGGAAATGAATTAGGGGAATAAAAGCTTCTCTCTCCGAAACTGATTGACATTTTAATCACGCGCGCCTATTTTCCTATATTTACTTATATTTTGTGGACACAAAAAGTGCTCAAACTGCTGAAAGGGCAAGTTGCTCAAGTTTTGACTTTAGTTAAAAAGAACCTAATTTCACGTCGCAAAGTAAATGCTTTATAGAGATAGGGTACTATTAATGAAATAGGCTTGAATGCGCATGAAATAAGGTTCAGTTTTCAATCATTAATTTTGAAACATGTAACCTTCAAATTTTAGGTAACTTGAAAGCTAGCTGGGTAACATCAATTCCTGCGATTATTAGATTACATTAGCTATCATTCTAATTATTCCCTCTTTAACACCAATTAAATTTAACTAAAAGAACGAGGACGAAAATGTTTAACAGTTGATAAGAAATCGAAAGATGTGTATACACTTTTCAACTAAAACACTTTTTACTAAAATCAATTTTTTCACACAAATTTTTATGTACATTTATTAGCTATTGCCTTTTCCAAAATTGTTTAAATTGAAAAATCAAATTTGTAGCCATTAATTTCTTAGTGGGATTTATCAATCGGTTTATATATAAAATTCAGTAGATTTTTAGTTTGAATTGACATTTCAAATGACTATGTCTCGATTGTAAATGAGCTATAAAAAATTAAGTGAAGCGTAAGTTGATAGATAGACAGACATCTTTATAACTAAGAAGAGAATTTCCCAATTAACCTTTTCGTTTTGCCGCAATTTTTCCTCGCAATCGAATTTTTCCACGGATTTTGCGCAGAATTCATTCACTTCAGCCTATGCTTTAGATGGAAGGATTAATACGCTTCGCTTGAATATAATAGGGAACTAGACGCAATTTTCGATTAGGGTACTTTCATTGCAACTGTCCCCCTTCCACGTGAAGAGTGTTTTAAACATAAAAATATCACTCATGTTGGGTTAAGTACCTTTGCAAGTTTTTAATTACGATAGAAAAATGATAATCTCAAGAACGAGAAAATAACAAAAAGATTTTTACACTAGAAATTAGAGATTTATAGGAGAGATCCGATTAATTGATTAAGATAGTGATTTGGATTTCAGAGACGACAAACACTCAAAAAAGCCTACAGCCCAACTTGAGCCCGGAGGTTGATGGCAAAGTAAATCATCGCTGAATCAGTATCGATACATTCTTTTTTTGGGATGGCCAGGACTCTGTTCATGTCCCAATTTACACGGGCCAGTTTTGATTTTTGAGTGATAATTGAAGCATGAAAAATAATATGCTCAGCCTAACTTCCGCCAACAAAGTTTGCTTTATATGCGATTCGAACTTCCGCGTGGGTACTTGTAACATTTAATTTGCATAGCAAGTCGGAACCACTAAGCTAAATGGGCTTTGTGGTAACTTACAAACTAGCTTATATATAAATAGTGTGTATACTACTATAGTAATTACTAGTTATAAGCTATAAAAGAATGACATTTGCCTGCTCTGCTCAGACTTAATTTTGAGCAATGCGTAATTTTAAGACTGTACACATGAAGATTTTAGCCTGGGCTTACTCCTTGACCTCAATGTAATCATAATGAAGAATAATTGAACACAAAAAACTTAAAATAATCTGGAGATGCATTGTTTCGGAACTGATTTAGGTTTTTACACTTGAAATGTGCTGATTCAGCGCTGAAATGCTCTGAGACTCAAGTCCGGGAGGTCACAGAACCAAGCCAACTCTGATCAGACTTTGTCTCTGATCAAACCGTGACAGACCGAAATGACCGCCCATAAGTCTTTTGACAAGCCTAAGGAAAAGTGCAATCTTTGCGCAACCGTAGTGACCTCCGGTCAATCAATACCAGGCCAGAGCAGCCTCTAATCAAAGCATCTTGTGATCAATTTTCTCGTGCAATTTTTATGCGACCAACTTTCCCTCTGATCAAACCACCGTAAAGGTTTTGGACAGGTAGTTCTCTATTACTAGATAAGATCACTTAGAATTTAAGTAGAAGATACAGTTCCCACCTATAGCAATCACGCTAAATTTGTTCATAAACAGCATATCTTGTTAAGGTTAGGACAAAAATAAAAATTTGAAATTTTTTTTAAAAATTTTAACAATTAACTGCAATTTTGCTTTTGACTAAAAAACAGTAGTAAAAACTGCAGGCAAATAGCACGGTTTGTTAAGACTCTTTAATCAGATTTTGGGGCAAATATGGCCGGCCTTTGGTCTCTGATTAGAATTTTGTGTGACCCTTGCCCAGACTTTGGTGAGTTTTTTGTCCAGAGCTTGCTTTCTGGTAAGTCTTTCCACACCTTGTAAATTGAGTCTCACCATTTGCAAATTTAGTGAATTTTATCAGAGCTGGCGGGGGTCGGGAACATTGACTTGGGAGTTCAAATTCCACGTGAGTCTGCATTAAAAAGACAGTTTCTTTGACTGAGAAGATCATTTAAAAACAACAGCCAAAAAACCAAATAGAAAGGCAACCATAATAATACACTTATTGTCTCAATTTCAGTTCAAATCACTATGTTAATGTTGACAGTATGGTAAAAAAATTCGAAACAAAGGTCTATTTTTGGTGAGAAAACTGTTCGCGAAATTTTTTCCTTCCTAATCAATGTGAACAATTGAAGCCACGACGTTACAAATTTTGAAATATTTTATACCGTTGTTTCTGTAAAAACTGCCTGCAGTTGAGATTAAAGAAGCGTACGCCTGCCGGCATTCAAAATCATTGAAAGGCACTATAATATTAAATGCGCAAAAAACAATTTGAGCTATAAATGGGGTTGAAAAAAATCTCCAAGTCTAATAAATTCCAAATTTTTATTTTAATATTAAACCGTAGAATTTTCGAAGTGTTCAACCAAAACGTAATCAATGATAATTTTTGGAAACTCTGAGCAACCGTGTCCGGACAAAACAGTCCCAGACAAAACAGTCCCAGACAAAATAGTCCCAAATTGCAAAATATTCCCAGACAAAACAGTCCCAGACAAAATAGTCCAACCAAAGCAGACAAAATAGTCCCAGACAAAATAGTCCCGAATAAATATGGAAACAATTGTAAAATATAATCTACAAACAATTAACAAACAAAATCTATGAGTTAATTTTCTGAATGCTCTGTTTTTAATTGATATGAACGAGGATTATACCGAAAAAGACATAAATTGGCTAAAACTAAGTTGCAATCAGCTTAATATTTGCTCAACGAAGTACAATTATATGAGTAAATTAAGTGGTTCGTTTGTTAATTGGTGTACATATGTTTAGCTCTATCTTTAGTTGGGACTATTTTGTCTGGGACTGTTTTGTCTGCTTTCTTGGGACTATTTTGTCTGGGACTGTTTTGTCTGGGAATATTTTGCTATTTAGGACTGTTTTGTCTGGGACTGTTTTTGTCTGGGACTGTTTTGTCTGTTCACCCTGAGCAACAGTTGCTTTTCCAGAGTCATTGGAAGTTTGTGATAAGAATATAGAATTAATTCTTACGCGAGTACAATTTTGCAAACAGCTGCGTTGAATAGCAACATTTGCATGGACGCCTATTTACACTTTTTGGAGTCTCTAGGTGGCAAAAATTTAAGATGTTTAATAATTTTGGCAGCAAAAAAGCTATTAGAAGTGATGCGAACATTTGTGAGTTTAATTTCGTTCCTTTTCTGGGTATATGCAATTTTTTAAGCATTGCAACTTCCCATTGCTTCTAGCTAATATAAAGATTAAAACTTTTTTAAATAAAAGGATTGCTTTTGAGTCAAATATTATAAAAATTTGAGAACTTGACTTAAAGTTCTCATAAGTTTTGAAAAAGTGAAATACATTCTATTTTTTTGCGAAAAAAATTCTGAAGCTCACTTATTATCCACCTCCGTTTTCTCAAGAAATACAACTTAAAACTGGCAATGCACACAATACGGAGTCAATGATCCCGTTGGCGGTTTTTATTACTAATCACATGGTCAGCTTGCTAAACGTTATTTTTTGTCAATTTTCATACCCCGACTAAGAGAAAATAAAATGAACTCAGTTGATAGTGCGAAAAATTAGTGATTTATCAACATAAAGCAATTTGTCAACATAAAAAAGATACACACATAAGAATAAATGATGAAGTAAAATTGAGTTTCAAATTCTATTTAATATTTCTGTTGAATTACTGAACTCTCTTTCACTCTTCTTTTAGCTCAAAAACTTCGACAAGTTCTACCATTTAGTCAATTGCGTTCGAGGAAAAAACGATGGGCTTGGTGGCAAGGCCGATATCCCCCGGTTGTTGTCCTTTTTCCGGGGTGGTTCTGGCTCTTCATTGTGCTTATCAGCACTGGCATTAGATTATTGAGCAAGCCGTGTTGAAGTTACCCCCCTGATTACTCCCCAAACTGATGAAAGATTAGGGGGTAATTGTCTATTGGTGTAAAACGATGTAAAGTTATGGGTGTAATGGGGGGTAATGAGGGGGTAATGGGTGAATTTTTAGATTTTACCCCTTCTCTCACCCCCCCACAGAAAAATGCCCCCCCCAAAAAAAAGCTGTAAGATCAGGGTGTATTTTTAGAGGGGGTAAAATGATGTAAGAGTGAGGGGGTAAAATGTTTAATTCTTATACATGGGATGGCTAGTTTTGGTTACGCAGCGGTGGTCTGAGGGCAGAGGCCAACTGGCCCAGGGGACAGAGGTTGTGGGTTTAAGGCTCTCACTCTGCGACTATGGAGGTAACACGGTGTAAGAGTGGGGCTGGCAAGGGGGTAAAATGATGCAAGAGAAGGGGGTAATGGGGGTAAACTTCTAACTCGATGGTCGTACCTTTAGTATACGTCCTTTTAGTGTATCTTTCTAAGCCTTGTAAGTCTCATGAAATTGTTAAAGGAATTAAATAAAAATTTGACTAACTGGTTCTAAGATTTATAAACGATTTTTAAAAAAATTTTAACGCAGATAAAATTTGGAGCACAATTTGGCTGTTGAAGAATGTAACTAAAGATTGAAATATAGAACTTAACTTAAAAAGAAAGGGTCGACAAAGTCAGTAGGAATTTTACTAACTTTAAATATGTTATCAGCGTACTATTGTTCCTTTTGAACAAAGTTCTGATCTGAAAAATATTGTTTAATTATTAAAATTTGTGTTTGCTTTGTTACGATTTTCTCAAAAAATGCTCTCTCTTTTTCGTTTTTATAGTGTCAGCCTCGCTTGTAAAGGCTGACAAAACGATTGTTTCTTCTTCAACTATCATCTTTCATCCAAGCATTGATTGATCGATTGCTTATCACTGAGAAGTACTTCAGATTATTTTTTGAATATCAGAATCGCAGTGAATTTTAGTTATTTACATTAATTTAATTTAAAAATTCTGTAATTATTTGTGTCCAAGCTTTCCTCCTCTATTTGCACGAATAGTCTGCAGACCTATCTGGAATGCTGAACCATTAGGAACCAAATTTAATTTTCCAGCAGATCTAATTATGTTACGAACGAAACTGCACAAATAAACTAAGCGTATTCAATACACTGATGTTTTTTTAAATACAAGTGAATTACAACTGCTGAAAATTTTTGCTAATTGGAAGTTAAATAGTTATTGTTTATTATTTGATATAGCGAGAATGTATTACTTCGGGCATTATACATATCAACCACTTTTATTCTATGATATCAAATTGCAGCAAAAACTTTTAATATTTTTATTAGAAAGTAACCGAATATCAGACTTTGAATCCGTCACATAAATTTGACGTTTGTATATTGTAATTTGATTTACAGTTCTTCAATAACCCAAACACGCCTTTGTAGCGTAACACAAGTTAAATCAGATGTTTTTTACGAAAGTTGCGATATTTTTAGTTTGCTCATATGAATTAAATTTTTTTGTAATCGTAGTTTTAAAATGCATTTTTCTAAATTTGCATCAAAATTTTGCAATTGAAGTAGGCAAAAAATTATAAATATATATATAAAGATATATATTGGAGATAATTTTAATTTTAGATCATTCAACAAAAAAATTTTGACGAGAAATTCCATGAACAATGTGAACAGTTATGAACAGAAGTTTCTACAGGAAATTTTACAAAAAAATATAAGTACTCAAATATTAGCAGAAAATCGGGCAAATAAATCAGCAAAACAACTTGAGAAAAGTTGAGAAAAACAGAAATGCGAACTGATGTTTCTTTACGCTGTATGAGATTTTTAGTGACATTACTTACAAAATTTAATTCAAATATTTTGATCAGCCGAAACGAAACTAGTGGTTTAAAAACTTGCTATTAACACATCATACATCCGCTTTGTGTTAATTTGGGTCAATAAAAGATATTTTTATTCGATTCTCTTGTCATTAAGGAAGAAAACAATTTCTTTATTGGAAAAACTTTCCATTTTAATTACATCTTTTGGCATTCTTAACCCGTGTCGAGGTTTGGCGGTGAATTTTTGTAAGAAATGCGGTGAAATGCGGTGAAAAAAAAATTCACCGCGTTTTTTTTACATCTTTTTGTATCTTATTGAATGCGGTGAATCGCGGTGAATTATTTATTTTTACCGCGGTCTTTGTATTCTTACAAAAAAGAATCGTTAGCACACGTGATCGAACCTCTGACCTCCTGCATGCCTTCAACTGCTTAGTCCACTGCACCAACTGTCACTTACTACTTTGAAATTTCTTTTGAATTTAAATCAGATTAAGTAAACTATGGAAATCATATGCGGTGAATTTTTGTAAGAAATGCGGTGAATTTCGCGGTGAATTTTTGTAAGAAATGCGGTGAAATGTGATGAATTATTTTTTTTCACCGCATTCACCGCTTTCACCGCAATTCTTACATTAATTTGCCACAAAAGTTGATGCGGTGAATTTTTGTAAGAAATGCGGTGAATTTTGCGGTGAAATTCTGTAAGGAATGTGGTGAAAAGCGGTGAATTATTTTTTTTCACCGCATTCACCGCAATCACCGCATTTCTTACGAAAATTCACCGCATTTCTTACGAAAACTCACCTTAAAACCTCGACCCGGGAAATATATTTTAAGAGCCATTTTGAGAATTAATTTGTTGGTGAGTTTTAAGATGAGTCTATGGAGACGATTGATAATGGCTTTTGACAACCATTTATGCATGTGGGCATGTTCCATTCATTTTAATTGTGTCTTTTATTAACTCCAAATACCTCGTCAGGAAAGAAAAAGCGACAAACTTATCGATTTACAGAAGACATTAACAAGAATAACAAACTGGAGTCCAGCGAAGTCTTGATTGAAATGGGGATTTTTTAAAACTAAAGTTGCCAAAGCCGTGCAATAAAACGTATCTATTCGACCACCAGAGATCATTGATTGATTGATTTTTATGAGATGAATTAGTTTTAGAACAGAAATTCTGGAACCCATTCTGGATTCATTTAACAGCTGTTCTGATCCAGAAAGCCCTAGCAAAAACAGAGGCTAGGGTCCCAAGATCTAGAACACTCTTGCACCGACGCAAATCTTGCAAGAATCTTGCAAAATGATGTTAATCTGGCATGAAATTAGTCCTGATTTAGGCATGAAATGATCATAGTCCTGAATCAGTAATGAAAATATACTTGCAAATAGACTTGCTCAGTACTGAAACTGACCTGGCGCGTTTGGTCCGGGTTAACATGGATTGATTGCCGTTCTGGATTGATTGTTGAAGTTGCTGCTGGTTAGTAATTTTTTTTTAAAAAAAACAACAAAGTGTTTTGACTTTATCAGATTCCCGAATTATATAATTGAAAAAATATTTGTCTGATTTGGTGATTGAGTGGGGCATTTTACAGCTAGCTATTTCTGACTATTTCTGAAAAACCATACAATAAAAACTAAACGTCAACCTTCATTTTTTGGCACACAATCAAATATACTTTTCCCAGGAAGCAGAATCTGTGGTTTTATAGATAATCTGTGGTTTCTCTTGTGTAAGTGAAACGAATAGTGGTCAATTGAGCCAACCAGATTGAAAACAAAACAATCATTTGATGATTTTCTTTTATTTTTTCGCAAAAATATTTCATTCAAATAAACAAACGCTGTATCAAATTTTGAGAACTTAATTCTTTTTCTAAATTGAGCTTTAGAGAGATCCTTGTTAATTACAACCTTTTGAAGGGCAAAATAAATCAACGGCAGCAACTTTATCTCTATTCATAGAAAAAAATTAGGTCCATCAAAGACATTGGAATCATCTTTTAGTGCAAAGGCAACCTCGCAAAGGGAAACTAATAGTTTGCTGTAATTCGTTTTTTTATAGGATCTTCAAATCTAGAGGAAATTAAGAGGTTTACTGAGTTTGTCATTTGAATTACAAGCTAGTTTTGACCGTCACTGATATTTGTCTCCAGTTTTTTGGAATCTATTTTAAAGTGAGATCATCAAAAATTTCTGATACTAAAATTTTTGCTCGGTTTCTCGCATTAAAAAGCAGCTTTTTTTGCGTACTCATTTTTTACACTGCTTTTATAAATGAGATAAATATACCGAAAATGGTTTCTATAATAAAAATTTATCTTTCTTTTTGTTATCATTTCAGCACTTTTACAAATTAAAATAATCAAATGCAAAAGGGCTGAATATCAGACT